>NW_010537565.1:2759-8037 GCF_000687285.1 Phaethon lepturus | reverse complement strand
GAATGTGGCTTTCCCAGCCCAAAAATGGGAGGATGCCTGGCATTTTTGTAGTGGGAATTGTTCATTGGGATCAGTGCGGGCTATCACATGGATACTGAAGCAAATTAACCCCTTCACCAGTGCAGATGGTCTGATCACATGTTGCATAGGCTGCATACCCATGTGCCCACACAAACACAGGGACAAAAAAAGAAAGTCGGAAAAGATTACTGTCAAAGGTTACTGCTACATCTGTGATAGTCAGAGCTTGTCCAGAGGGAAATCGCAAGCAGCAGGATGAGGTAAACTCACCAAGTAAGTTCGTTGCTACAAGGATTTAGTCTAGCTCCTGTCCTGCAGCGGGGAGGCACTTGCTACAGAATTCAGTAAGGCCAAAATGTGGTGAGGAGTCTCCTGTTGCCTTTTGTAGGTGCTGCAGGACATGCTTGGGGGATTCCTTCAGAATCGGGACATGGTGCAAGACAGAAATGTCTCCCCATGAGCTGTTACAATTCCAGAAGGTCGTGAGACTGTACAAAAAATGCTGGCCCATTTCAAATGAGACACACTTGTTTGCTGTAGTGTCCCTGCCAGATCCCCATGCAGGAGCTGTATTGGCCCAGCTTCACCATGTGCAATTTTAGACACCTCTCTTGGGCATTTGTAGATAGAACTTTCAGTGAGTGTGCTTCTGACCTGGGGATCTTACCTCAATGGAAGGGCTGAAGAAGTGGTGAAGCCACAATCCTTCTGTCCCCCTGGGCCTTCTTGCACCTTGATATCTGAAATTGAACAGCTTGGCAACAGGAGGAGCACATCTGCAGGGCATGCTCCTTCAGGGATGCTCCCCCAGCTGCTGGGATGGGAGAGGTGACCCAGCAAGCTGTGTCAGAGACCAAGACCTGTGCCCACAGAGCCCACTTGGCAGTGCTGCCCTTCAGGCTGCAAAGCAGCTGCTGCAGCGTGCTTGTAGCTCCTTCCTCTCCTTTACTGCCAAGGGGCTGTAGCAGCGTAGGAGGAAGGGTGATGTTGGAGAGATGATGGAGTAGACCATTGTACCTTGACAGCCCTGTGGCCTGTTGGTGTTTGTATGCTCCCTCTGACTGCAATGTTGGGCTCAGGAACAGTCCTGTAAAAAGCCAGGACATCACAGCGAGTCTCAAAGCCTTCAGCTGTTCTGCTTTTGGCACTGCCATTGTGGGATAATGGGCATTTTGGGGTGGTGACAGCCTTTGGCCAAGAAGCAAGGAGTCAAAAGTCCATTATGTGCCTGGCACAGTTGCTTTGATGTAATTAGACTTTTTTTTTCCTGAGGCAGATTTTTGGAAGCATCTGAAAAAGAATGTTTTGCAATCATGGACAGTAAAGACCATGAATTTAAGCAGCAAGTTCTTCAGTCACTGTAAAACTGTAAAACACCTCTGATGTAAGTGGATCTGCTCCAGTCTCTGCAAGCTGCAAATCTGTCACGTGCCTGGAGAAACATACATGTAGCCATCATTAACCAGGCGAGGTGTAGATACAGTTAGATTTGATATAGATATCAATGAGGGCTTCCCTAGAAATGGAAACTCAGTTAGATCTTTACTTAAAAGATCTCTTCCTAAAATACAGATCTTAAGCAAAAGATATTGGTGTCTGTGTCTGAGAATGCTGTCCTGTGTTTAAGTGCTGTCTTTTGGTACTAGCCAGAAGAAATCTGGAAAAATTAAGTCCTAATGCTGGCACTGGATGCCTGCTAGCATGAGCAGAGGATGTGTGCATGTCTGAGGGCAGTATCACAAACGCAATTGCTTTTTCTGATTTTCTTTTTTTAATATTAAAACCACCCAAAAGCCAACATGTGAATAGAGATAGGATGGAGTAATGTTTTGCCTGGAAGTATCTTGCTTAACATTTCTCAGATGAGCAGTCTCCTAGAGCAAATTAAATTTAAACTGAAACCTGTTTCTAGATGGTGACAAACTGTTGCAAGCTTTCACTTATACTCCTTTGTGTGTTGATCTTCATAACGCTTTAAAATCTCTTTACTTGTGTCTTTCTTTCAAGTACTGTGTGTTTGCAGCCTTAACCCTTCATTAGCTAAACCTCCTCCGTTACCTACCCTTCACTGTCACCTACTAAAAAAAAAATAGGAGTGATAACCCTATTTTTCAGCCATTGCTTTACTACATGATATAGACTAACACAACTAGGCAGAAATGACCTGATTCTGCATGACTTCCACGTGTGTAAATCTCATTGACGTCAGTGGGAGCATTACGTGCAAAAGGACTGCAGGGCATAATTAAAAAGGACCCTTTTCTATCACAATGTGGAGAAAAAAAATGTGGTTTCTACTTGGGTACAATGAAAAGCTGTAAATCATTAGAAACATTCCTGTCTCCTAAGAACCTGACATACTACTTTGCTGTTGAGACATGCTTGGGTGAATGATGAGTAACTCACTGAGAAAAGTTCCTGAGTTGGGTTAATGCTTTTTACCAAGTCTGATCATGAAACAGGTTTGACGGGCTGGAAGAAACCCAGTGGTGTGATAGAACAAAAAGAAAGGATTTGCCTGTTAGCAAGGCCCACCCAAATCTTGTTCAAACACCAGATTTGTCAATGGCTTTTTCCACTGTTAATAACGCGCGAGCAGTATTTAACTGTTGGAAGCCACCTTCTAGAAATTGGGAGCAAGTCCAAATCTGCTGGTGGTGAGCTGTGCCACTGGTGCAAGCGGTGAAGAATCAGGCCTGTTCTTGACAATGTTGCTCAGCCTCTCTACTAACAAGTGGAAATGCATTTTACTATGAAAGTAATGTAATGTTATGTGTTTAATTAATTGGCAATTACCTACCAATTTAGCTATCGCTTTACCACCTGGACACATGGGTCAGCTGCACACAAGTGTGCACGCTTCCACACGTGCACACATACATGTAGGCAGGTGTTGAAACAGGCAGATGCAAGCACCCCTTTTTTTCCACGGCATTTGTTGCTTATGCTAATCTTCCTGTTTTTAAATAGTAGTCTACTATATTTCTCTTACCCGTTTGGGTTTTTTTAATGCCTGTTGCCTGCAACTGCTCTTCGTAGTATCCTGTCCAGGTGATCGCCTCTCCCCTTCCTTCTCCTCGTGCCTTTTTTTCCCCTGTGTGCCCAAGTCAGCCCTGCTGAAAAGCTCCCTTAGCTTCCCTTCTTCTCCTGGACTCTGCCCCTACTCATGGTGCATTTACTAACTGCTTACATAGCGAAGTTGTGGTTGCACTTACTACTTCTACTGTGATTTAGCTGCTCTTCTCTTTCCTGTCTCGCTAAGTTGACACAGTTGCAGGTGATTTGCAGCCAAGACCCTCTATTATTTGTTGCATGTTTGATCTACACCTGGGCCCCTTTTTTTACTCCACTTGTCTTTAATGACTCCCTTATCCACAGGCCCTGCCGCCTGGTGCACTTCAACCTTTACCAAAGAGGCCAGCACTTGAAAAAAACAATGGTGCCACCACAGTCTTTAACCCAAGCGTTTTCCACTACCAACAGGCTCTAGCCAACATGCAGTTGCAACAGCCTACATTCATCCCTACAGGTAAGTGTCTCCTTGCGTTCCCCAGCATCGTAGTTGTCTTTTTTTATGACCTAGGTGTTGAGCTAATGAGCAGATTTGTAAAAGTCCTTAGCAAAAGAGTATCAGTGTGTAGTTTCGTGTTAAAAATGGCTGAAAAGTTAATGTTTATTGTGACTTTTTTTTTCTTCACCTACTACAATTCAGAGCCTTTCACTTGTAAAGATCCCTTCTTAGCCTTTTTTGTTTGATTTTGGGTTTTTTTAAGTGGTCGAACTAAGAAAAATGTCTGCATGTTTCTTGAATTCATACTTTCTGTTTCTCCTCCTTATGGTTCAACTGATTAATCCCAAATTAATTCTCTGACTCTTGCATAGCACTCTTACAGACTCATGTTAAAATGTCTTGTGGACCTCTGTGCCTGCTCACTTGAAGTTGCAGGTATCTTTCTGAGCTTCTATCTCAGTGATCTACATATTCCAGCAGCCATGGTGTTTATAGAGGGAACGGTTCGTCTTTAGTAAATGCAAATTACATAATCCTCTTTAAAGGCATATTCCCTCTTGCTTGTCTTTTGACCAGTACAATAGCCTAAGCTTTTTAAAAGCAATTTAACTCCCAGCTTTTATTGTACCTTTAAGGTCTCAGGGTAAAATTGAAAGATGCAGTTCAGTAATTCTTACAGGACTCGAAATATTGACATGGCAGATGTGTCTACTGAGTAGCCAATTAACCTCTATTCACTGCAGCCAAATGAAAAACAAAACCTGCTTAGAGTAGTAGATACTATAAGTGGCTGAATTAGGCATATTCCAGAGTTGATAATTGCAGAGCATCATAAGAAATGAATGACCAGTGTTTTTAAACAAAAATATAAAAAGTGCTTCTCTGGGCTGGCCCCTCGAGGTGAACATGCGGTGGACCTGGACCTTGGCCTTGCCGTTCCTTGGGGTCAGGGGAAAAGCTTTAGAGACAGTCCTGTACTGAGACCAAACTGTGTCTCAGGTGTGAGTGTGGCTCCAGAGAGCTAAGACCTAAACCCTGTGCTCGTGGGGCTTTCCTGTTCTGAGAGCACTTGGAGACACTCAGAACTCAGCAGCTGCCAAGATGTTCTTCCAGGGAAGTGGAGTCTCGTACGGAGAGACAAAGAGAGGGACTTGGGTGGGAGCCTCCTCCTCCCTGTGCTCTGCAAAGCCCTCTTGGAGGGGATGGGCTGAGCTGACCTTGCGGCACTCTGGTAGGTGCCAAGCGAAATACTTTTTCAGGAAACACGGACAGCTTTGAGAATGCCAGGTCCCCCAGCTGGCTACACGCTCCTCTTCCTCGAGGACGCAGTTGCCAAAGTTGATATAAGGACACGCATTTCTGAGGCGAGCACCGTAAATGAGCTTTTACCAAGCACTCTCGCTGTGCTGCTGTGCCCTGTCTCGTGGCAATGAAATTACGTGCAGGGCGGATGCATAACAGGTCTATTTGCTGGCACCTGCTCTTCTCTGAGGACATTAATGCTGGGCAGAGCAGCAAATTTCCGGTCAGAGGATGGATCTCTGGTGAATTTACTTTACGCATCCCCATTTTCCCTTACGCATCAGACTACAGGTCTGGTCTCAGCCTTTGCAGTGCTCTGGAAGGCGAAGCAGAGAAGTGGCACGTAGCAGCTCACGCCGTGGGGAGGGAAAATGAGCTGTTGCTTTTCTTAGTTTCTCCTGTTCAGTTATTGAGAGATCAGCATCATGGGTTGCCGGGAGGGCG
>NW_010537565.1:400-2728 GCF_000687285.1 Phaethon lepturus | reverse complement strand
GGGGGGCGGGGGGGAGTCAGGGTGTCTGTTGGAAATGGCATCATCACTACAATTATTTCAAGTCCAGAAAAAAAACTGCCTCTTTCAGCTTAAACTAGAGACTTTGAATCCCGGTCCCTGCTTGCAGGAGTAAATTGCTTTTGGAAAGTCGGTTTTAACATGAGTGTGACGTTCCTCTAGGGGTAATTTGTTTTCTGCTGACATGATCAAAAAGAAATCAACATACCTGATACCAAAAAAAAAAAAAAAAAACCACCCAAAAAACCAAACCACCCTGATTTCTAGGATAGATCATACAATTTAATACCAGCGTGGGAGAAGAAATACATTCTCTACTACCCAAGAATTCAAGAATTAATTTGGTTTGCAATGGTCTCTTAAAACTGAGTTTAAACTATTTATGTATCAAAATGCAGAATCTGTTTGCATGTGCTTAAATACTGAATGCTGCAAAGAGAATACCTGCTTTTTAGTTAAAGTGATTTCTAACACTGAAGCTTCACTAATGAAATATCCCTTTTGTTCATCTTTCCACGCTTCAATGCATGGTGTGCAGGGTCAGTTCTGTGCATGACACCCACTGCAAGCGTTGGTAGGTTTTTCTACACGAACTTCTCAACTTTTCCTAATCTGAAAGAGACAGCAAGTTAGTATGCATCAGTGAGAACCTGGGTGGCTGAGTGGTGTGACTGTCTATCCGCTGTCTTCTTTGAGGCTTAAATGGTTGTATCCCTTTTAATTTCTGTGCAGTGCAGTGTTTCGTGACTAATAAAGAGAATCCAAGGTGATGTGTTCCCACCCCTACTTAGTTCCGCTGCAGAGACAAAAATTTGTCACTTAAATGTCTTTACAACCCATTTAAGTCATCCAACAAAAGGAAATAGCAATGGGAGGATCCTGTTGGTTTATTTTTTTATGTCAGGCATCAGGTGGATTAGAGTTTGGATTTTCAGTTTTCCTTCTGAGAACATTTTAGGAGACTGGTTTAATAAAGGTACTAAGGAGGGACACATCTGGGGTCAGCCCTTCTGCCTTGTACAGCGAGAGAAGCAGGACTTAAACTGTGGACTGGCTGAAGGTGCATCTTTTTAGTGGAGTGTTAGCTGTGCAGGTACAAGGAACCGTAGTGAGATACTGCTGCTGGCGTACTGGGGATACAGCGAGGCGACGGGGCTGAGTACATGCTCGCTGCTGCTGCAGGGATGCAGTACGTTCAGGCTCAGAATCTGGGTCTTACTGCGAACCTGTGCACGTCTTTGAGCACAGCAGGGTGGGCGAAAGCTGAGCTTTCATCCTCCAACCAAGGTTATACGAGAGTACCAGCATCCAGGTGTGTGCCTGCTTCAGCCAGAGGGAGAGAGGCAGGAGCAAGGAGCCCTGGGGAGGGTGCAAGGCTTTCAGGGAGCAGGTCTGAAAGGTTTGGCAGGAATGGCTAAGCACCTTGCTCTCAAATCTCCCCAACCCTGTAGCGCGGGGAGGACACACCGCTCGCATGATGGGGAGCTGAGCCCTTCAAACACACCTCTGCCTGTAGGAAACCCCAACCCCCATGCTCCAGTGACCTGTGGCTGGAGCGTGCCCAGCCCGCGGGCACGTGTGCCCCCCGCCAGGGCCGGCCGTGTCTGCTGCTGTGGAGGGGAAGGCAAGTCTGCTTCCCTGCTGCATGTTTGCGGGAGTGGTCAGGCCTTCCCGTGGGCTCCCTGGCCCCGCAACCTGCCCAGGGTCTGGGGGATGCCATGTGCACCCCAGAGCATCCTCTCCAGCACTGTGCTCTGTGGGACGCGCAGCTTCCGGAGGCTGCCGAGCTCCCTGCTGCCATCTTGTCCTTTCGGATGCTCTTTCTGCAAATCGTAGCTGTTCAGATGCATTTGTGTATTTTTCCCTCTCGGCCCCCTCCCCTCTCCATCCCCCTCCACCCCGCAAGAGGGGAGTTTTGCCAAACCCGCTAGAATTAGGGTGGAAAGGAAGCATGCTGAATTTGTACAGAGAGAGCTCGGGCTGCCAGCCGCTCCTTTGCAGTGCCTCCAGCTCTGTCCTGTGCCGAAACATTGTCCCCGCTAGAGAGATGCGAGAAAACCTGGTGAAAGGGCCGCGGCGGCCACTGCAAAATGTCCACCCCGCAAGAGGGGAGTTTTGCCAAACCCGCTAGAATTAGGGTGGAAAGGAAGCATGCTGAATTTGTACAGAGAGAGCTCGGGCTGCCAGCCGCTCCTTTGCAGTGCCTCCAGCTCTGTCCTGTGCCGAAACATTGTCCCCGCTAGAGAGATGCGAGAAAACCTGGTGAAAGGGCCGCGGCGGCCACTGCAAAATGCATCATGTACCTCTGGT
>NW_010537565.1:0-214 GCF_000687285.1 Phaethon lepturus | reverse complement strand
CACCCACCCTCTCCCCCCTTTGGAAATTTGGCCCTCGGAGTCTAATACATCATTGTTCTGCTTATAAATGTACTAAGTGTTGAGAATGTTTTGGTTTTTTCCTTAATTATAATTGTAATTGGCTTTTCCCCTTCTCTCTTGTTTATTTTTTTTCCCAACGCTGTCTTGCTTTGCACTGTGATTGCATGCTGCGCCCCGATGTGTCCTTCATGAC
>NW_010537564.1:4102-6559 GCF_000687285.1 Phaethon lepturus | reverse complement strand
CACCGCAGGGCCCCGTGGGGGCGGAGGGGGACCTTCCCTTCCGCCCACACCGTCTGAAAACCGGGGCTCTTCGAGGCGGGGTATGCGGGACCCGGGATGCCGGGCGTGGTGCCCAGGACTCTGTTTCTGAGGGGTTTACCCCTTCAGCTCTCGATACTGCGCGGGAAAGGGCTGCCCACCGGGAGGTTTCTCCTGGCCATCCCCGCAGCGCACTGAAATGCTCCTTTGTGCAGTCTCACCCCGACCCGCCCCTCGGGCTGCGATGTGCAATTCCCTTGCCTTTCACTGTGGGTTGTTATTTTGGCCCAAACCTTAGTCACAGCTGGGCTAATCTATATACATGTATTTCACGAATTTCACGATCTTTCCTTTCAAGTTGACCCTCCTCACCTCCTTCACCAGATCAGTCCCTCACCTCTGCATGCCCTCCAGCTCCTCACGCCAGCCTACCGCCCCAGCGCTCAGGGGACAGCCTGTTTGCAGGGAGTTCCCCGCTCAACCTTCCCTGCCTCTGGAGGAGGCAGAGGCATCATCCAGCACTGCGTCTGTCCTGAAATGTCTGTCATTCAGACCAGAAGCCACCTCAGGCTCTGTCAGCTTCAAAGCTTTCGGGCTGGATTCATGCTCAAAGAACAATGACACCACTTTCTTCCAAAGTGCTTTAAATTCGGCCAAAAAAATCACGCTCAGGGCTGGGCTCGGCTCAGGACCGGGGAGTGAAACACCGGGGCGTCTCATCTGTTGGTCACAGTCCTGCTGAGACAGGTGGCAGCTGCCTGTTCGGAGACCTAGAAGGGCAGAGCTGGAGAGGTGGTGCAAGCATCCCCACCCACCCCAAGTCCCACCACCATGTCATCGTCCCGGCTCAGACCCCTGGAAGGTGACGGGAACCGGGATTTTGCCCCTGCGGGGGTGTGGCACAGGCACTAAAGGCTGAAGTGCACTAACCATGGCCATAGTGGGGACTTTTCCTGCCCGTGTCTGTGATGTTCTTTGATATCTTAGGATACGTGGGGGACTGCAGTCTACAGGGCTCTCAGTCTGCCCCCCATTTGACAGCTTGAAATGCTCTTTAAAATGTATTTTTTTAAAAATCCAAACACTATTAAATGCAAAGAAATAATGAAAAACAACAAGGAACAAAAGCGCTCAATCCTAGCTGAGCACTGCACAGACAGGAACCTGCTCTGACGTACATGAGCACCCCATAGGGATTAACTCTCTCCTGTCCAACAAAGCCAGCCTTCTAGTTTCTACTTTGCAGCACGTTTTCTGTGCTATAAATGTATTTAATCTAGCCAGATAGGGATATTAAAAGGTACAGGCTTAGTGCCTATCTGCAGTTGCCTCCACCCAAAAAAAAAAAAACAAACCCACAACAAAAAACAGACCACAACCCTGGTCCAGGATTTTTCTGCCTATATGACAGATCCAAAGAAATTTTCCTTGTGAAGCAGGCACAAGAAATAGGCAGCAGAAGTCTCAAGCAAACCGAAAAGGAGAAGCT
Source organism: Phaethon lepturus (assembly GCF_000687285.1). Classification (NCBI taxonomy): domain Eukaryota; kingdom Metazoa; phylum Chordata; class Aves; order Phaethontiformes; family Phaethontidae; genus Phaethon; species Phaethon lepturus. Next base: position 5,052 of record NW_010537564.1, on the reverse strand, counting down.
CTTGGAGTCATTTTCCCGTTTCCTTTACTGTAATAAATATGCAGAAGAGAGGCTATTGCACATCCACTACCAACCAGTTAATATTTTGCTACCCTCACCCCTTAACTGAGGTTCCTAAAGCCCTTTGCAGCCCCTGCTTTGTTCAATCTCAGGTACCCCCATCCAGGAGATAGCTGGTGTTATTACACCCCCTTATACAAAGAGGAGCAGGGAACCACAGGGGGAACTTGTGTAAAGCCACCTTACAGACGGTACCTGGAACAGAAATTAGGAGGTGGGATTCACATTTTTTACTTTAACCTTCAGGTCAGGTTTCCTCCTTTTCCCAAACCTGCAGTGCCAGACCACTGCAGTACCAAACATGCAACAGCATCCTCCATCTTCTTGCCCTCTTCGGTACCACGTCAGGATGGAGGGACATGTAGCCCGCCAGCCTCCAGTCCCTTGCCTGTCTTTCTAGGAGACTGCTGTTTAGAAAGCTGGGCTAGGAGATTCACGCTTTTGGCTCTCTGCATTATCCTTCATTTCTATAATGGAGCATCATCGCTGAGGAGGGAATTACAAAGAAATTACTTGCTTCAGGTACCGTGTCACTGCATCTGTCCCATGTTTAAGCACAGTAAGAAGGTCTGACATTTATCCCGACGTACCAAGTACTCCTATTCCATTTTTTTCCCCCCTGCATCTGTGGGCAATTCGAAGTCTCACCACGGGACCACCTGCGCAGGGATACAGCCCGTAACAGGTCTCAGCTGTGGCTGCAGCAAGAAAAATTGGGAACAGCGTAGAAGGATTTTTCCATTGCCATGGCAATTAAGGCATAGCATTGCCTAAATGAGCTTGTCCTTCTCACCATAATCAGCAAATTTTGAGTTATCTTTTTTTTACTTTCAGGTCTGACTGGACACAACTAGTGTCTTGGGGTGCCTGACTGGTGTCTGCATGGGAGA
>NW_010537564.1:637-4071 GCF_000687285.1 Phaethon lepturus | reverse complement strand
TTTCCCTGATAACCAGTTACTGTGATTCAGCACAGGACCTGAGCAAGAAGCTCCATAGCATCTGAGATGACAGTGAAATGCCCATGACAGAGGGGAGATCCTTGGAGACAGGTATGAGAAAGCAAAGTGTGAAATATTTACTATTTTTCACTCTACTAGACTAAAAGAAATTTTTTTTAAAAGAAATTTAAATTTCTCCCTCAAAAGAAAGGGGGGAAATGGCTTCTTGGGAAGAAGTGATTTATGGTAGGGAATTGCTTACGTCTGCACATCTGTTCTAGAAATGTGAAAATGTCCAGGAGCTGTTTCCGGTCACTTAATTGAAATCTTTTCCCATAACACCACCTCTACTTCTCTTAATTTTAGGATGATACCATTCTGAATCTATACTTTGAGTTCATCCTAAAATGAGATAATACTAGGTTGAAGATGCCTAGTTAACATTGCAAGAATGTGGTATGAGACATTCAGGTGTTACATAGTATGAAAAGTAGGGCGGACCAATATTGAATTCAAAAGCATGCCAGCAAGTTTCTGGCTGATCTTGCTAATTAGTTTGCCTTGTGTTTAATGTGTTTGTGCTCTCCACATGTCAGTGCAGTGTAGAACTGTTGGGGGAAGTGCCATAGGTGACATCCTGGACTTTTCTGAGTCTCTTGTCTTCCTCTTGACTGCGCCTAAGGCTCTTGCCCTCCACAAGGATCTATCTAGGAGCAAGTGCAAAGTTTGAGAGGTCTCTGAGGGTATTGTGAAATGAGGTGGGGAAGAAGAGAGGGAGAAGGCAGCAGCTGACAATCAGAATGTGAAAAAAACCACTAATTTCAGGCTTGTGTTGCTCAAAAGCCACTGTTCAGTGGCATTTGACCAGAAATGAGAGCTTCTCAGCTAAGATCAAGCAGACATCAGTGTGATTCAATGTTTCTTGAACACTAGAGAGGAAGGCTTAAAATCCCGTTAGTGCTCCTAATTGCTTAACATTTATATACCTCTTGAAAGTCCAATAAAGACTGATTTTCATATTGGTTTAAGTGTCACAAAACTTGGCCTTGAAACCTAAAACCTTCCTCATCCATGGCTCTCCTGTTAGTGATGAGACCACAGCACCACAGATCCTCTTAAGGATCTTAAATTTAAACCCCTTTCTTCCAGTGCTGCTCTTCTTGTCTTCATTTGCTAATTGTGAACACAGAAACTTGATAGCCAGAGACCTCATGCTAGAGCCTTACAGATCTCCAGATTACGCAGCCATAATTAAATTGAGGAGACCAGAGGGAAAGGAATTAATATATAAAAAAAAAAAAAAAAAAGAAAGAAAACAACGACAACCTAACCCCCAGAAATCAAATCCATGACAATGAGTTTAAATGTATGGTGTGTGGCCAGTGACATATGAGTCACTTGAGCCTATCTTTATAAGAGTAGCAAACTATGAATAAAACACCCAGCTGGCATGGTGCCACTGTTCTGTAGATATATCAGAGCATAACAGCGGCCTGCGTTGTCAGCTAGAGGCTTATTGTCACCAAGGCCAATAGAAATCTTAGTCCTGGTGCTTGGGTAAGAGTCACCCTACACCTCAGCCTCCTATTGCAAGTCTTCCTCAGAGCTGTCTTCCATAGCTGTATATCTCTTCATTGCCTTTACACCCCCATCTGATTTTCATGATCCCAAGAGAGTTTTCAAAAGAAGTCATAGTAGGTGCCCAGGTCTCTTCCTCTCGTAGTTATATTGTCCACAGCTCTAACAGCTCTGCAGTGCAGATTTAACCTACATTTGCCTTAACGTTTCTGGGCCAACGGGGAAGCTGATTGCTGCCTGACAGGACTAACAATCCAATGGATGACCATTAAGTCCCTTTTACAAGGTGTGACCACAGACCTTGGCCAGCCCATCCAGGTTCTTCCATTTGGGGGCATAAGTGTTGCTAGTGCTGAACCATTGCACTTGCTCTCTGCAGCATGGAGAGGTCCTCTGTGAAATGGAGGTTGTGGCATAATGGATGTTGGTGAAGCCTTTAGAAAGGTTGAACTGACATCTGTCAGGAATGACGTTACAGTTGACTCTGGTCCAGCTAGTGGGACAGATTAGATAAGCAATACAGGTGCCATCCAGCTCTGCTGCTCTGTGACAACCCCCTTAGAGCAGTTTCCACCACCATTAGCTTGATGAGCCATCACAACCAAAACATAAAGAGGAGGCAAGAGCCTTTTTTGGTTTGGGAAGAGAGCTGGTAGCAAATTAGTGTACTTCCAAACCTCTGATTGTGTAGATACAGATACATCAGAAATGCAAAAGTTGGTACCCTGCCATAATTGAGCTCAGGGTCCATCTCATCCCACCCTCTGTTGCCAAGGAGCAGACTAGAGGGAGGTTGCGAGGGCAAGATTAGTTTTCCAGAAATAGTTGGTCTTCTACTCTATGACTTTCTCTACCAGTGCGCTGACATCGCAGCCACGTTGTGCTAAAAGGTCAAATCCACTCAGATCCCGTGTTGTGACTCCAGTCCCCGGGGGGGCTCGCACAGCACATGTGCTAACTCACCCCCACCTCCAGCCCCAGGTGAGGAAAGCCTGGAAGAGGGAAGAGTTTGCACGAGGTGCCAGATGGACGGTGGGAGCACAAACCCAATTACATTGCTCGAGCCGCACCCCTCAGCCCTTAATCCCCAAAAGATGGGGGCTCTTCTTAGTGGCTCTAAAGGGAGTAATGCATGCATTCCCAAATGCGAGAGGGTATTATGCAACCGTGAGGCAACTGATCTCATGTTCGTAGCGCTGGGAAGGAGAGGAGCCCTCCCTCGCATCTTACCCGAGCAGACAGTGAGTGCGGTTTCCTTAATGGGAATCCCTCCGCTGCTTCTCCCCCAAATCCCTAGCTCGTGCGTGTGGGGTGTGCCACCTGTGCATCAGATGGGCGAAATGAGGCTGTCGACTTATTTTTCATTCAAAGGTTTAGCTGAAGATAGATTTTAACTCCACATGTATATTTAAAGGGAAGTTTTTTCAGCAAGCATAGTAGGCTTAGCCTGAAATGCCCACCTCTATCCACCCCTCTCCCTCCAGGGAAAGGAGGCAGCTCGGTTCTGTTGCCTCTCACTATATCTGTTTGTAAGAAAGTTGTGAAGGAAAAGCTCAAATATGTGGGCTGAACACTCCAAGATAAAAAATAACAAAACCGAAAAACCACCAAGATCCTCACAAGTGAGCTGACAGCTTGAGGTTCACCTTGATGTTGGTGAAGACCAGTTGAGGAAGGAGAAGGGCTTTGTCCCTTCCCGATGGCGTGGCGCATGTGTGGTGCAGGGCAGATTAAGAAAGCCTCTAGTTGGGGGATCTCCCACGTTCCCAAACTTTTCATCATCTTCTGTCACCTAACTTTTATTTACCCAGAGTTCAGAAGCATTTACAAGTCATTGATTAATCTCACCCCATGGC
>NW_010537564.1:0-606 GCF_000687285.1 Phaethon lepturus | reverse complement strand
TGCTGGGTAAGGGAGCACGACTTACCCAGGCCAAACCATGGCAGAAGTAAGAGAAAGCCTGAGGAGCACCTGCTCCCAGCGCTTTCCTACCTGTCAGGCCATGTCTATTCTCTCTGCACATGAGTGTGGGGAAAACTTGGTGCCTGAATGGGTTTTGCTAGGTGGTAGAGTGTATTTGCATGTGCAGATCTGATAATTAAGTCACTGCCATAGCTGGTGAAGGCTAGCTCCCTCCGAGGAGGCCACAGGGGAAGAAGACCAGCCCTGCCTGGTGTGGCCAGGGAGCAGGGCTGAGCCCTGACCCGGAGATGGGGAAGGGGGACAGGTCGTGGCCCTTCAGGAGTGGATTTCCCCAATGTCCAAGAGCTAAAGGCCCCCCCATACCAGGTGTCTGAGCAGCGAGTCTGGAGCCTCCTCTGCCCTCACCTCCCCAGGGGCAAGAGACCCTTGCGCTAGGGCTGGCTCGTCTCGGCAGGGACCGGGAGGGGGGACAGCCCACCGCGCAGCCCCACCAGCACCAGGGCCGGGCAGCACCGAGGTGACCGCAGGCACCTGCCGCCCTGAGCCCTGGGTGCCCCTGCCCGCTCGCCAGGGTGGAGGCAGGGA
>NW_010537563.1:0-214 GCF_000687285.1 Phaethon lepturus | reverse complement strand
GAGGTAAAATAAACGTGGGAAAAAACAAACAAAAAAAATCAACAAAACCCCGAAACAAAACCAAAACCAGCCTGCAAGCGCCGTCGGGTTTAGCTTTCCTCCTCGCACGCCCCGAACCAGGGTGGTGTCCCAGCCCGGCGGCGGAGGGTGAGCGGGACACCCCCGGGAGGCGATGCACGCGGGAGCTGGCAGACCGGGCCGGGGTTGTCTATGC
>NW_010537562.1:4060-5038 GCF_000687285.1 Phaethon lepturus | reverse complement strand
TGTTTCTGTGATTCTGTGATTCTGTGATTCCGCTCGCTCCCACGCCAGCCCTTCCTCCCCACGGCGCCCTGAGCTCTCCCATGTTCATGGAGGGATCGGTGCGTCCCCAAGCCCCCGCAGCACTGCTGTCATCTGTTTGCTCAAGGTGGACTTTGCGAGAGCTCGCCATACCCACCTCGCAGCCCTCCCGGCCGCAGCCGGGCCAGGCTGCTGCCGTTCCCACCCTGCAATCAAGCACGCCGCACTGGAGCCATAATGGGGCAGCACCCCCATCCCCAGAGCTGTGGGCCCACAGCGGCTCTGCATCAGTCCTGGGTGCTTCATCCCAATGTTCCAGCCCTGATTCTGGCTTGGAATTGGGTGAAAATATTACACGGATGCCCCTGTACCACATCCCCTCCCTGCAAGGAGGTGGGAGCCAGGATGAGATCAAAGGGTGACGGTAAGAGATAAGGGATCTGGTTTGCAAGAAGGGAGCAGAGTAAAAGCCCAAACAGTGGGAAATCACCCCCAGAGCTGGCATTGCTGAGGCTCTTCCTCCTGAGACCCGGCGTGGCCAGAGGTACCGCAAGAGGTGAGGGATTTGCAGCATCCTCCCTGTGCCCCCCAGCATCCCCGGCCCCTCGCCCAGCCTTGTCTCGGCTCCCTCCCTCATGACAAAGGTGACCGTCACGACCGTCCCACCCAGTGACGATTGCAGCTCATGCCGCAGCGCAGATTGGTTGATGTGCCGTATAACCCCATCTATCCTGCTTTTTTCTCAAGGTCTCAGCACAGCCATGGTTTGTTTAAACAAGAGAGCCAAGGCCGCCTTCCTCCTCCTCTTCCTGCCAGCAAAGAGACACTGGCTCAGGGAGTGGGAAAAAATAGAAAATCCCCCCTGAGCAGAGGGTGGGAGGTACGGGGGTACACAGGTGGCTGCTGGCTCCCACCCCAGGGGTGGCTGCATTTCAGGGCCGGGTGATGCTGGGCTTATTC
>NW_010537562.1:3612-4032 GCF_000687285.1 Phaethon lepturus | reverse complement strand
ACGAGGCGGTGACTGGCACTCGTGCCCTTTTCCCAGCCCATGAAGGGGGCTCCGGCTGCTGCCAGGGACGGGGGTCCAGGATCCCGGGGGCAGCACCCCACCCCTGCATCCTCTCCATGGCAGGTGAAAGGCTTCGCCAGGCACAGCATCGCCGGGTGCCTGCTAAGAGCCGTGCCATGAGCTCCCTTGACGTGGGGCAAAGGGGGCAGGGGTGGACAATTGGGCCGTAAAGATCCACCGATGATACCTTCCCTCTTTTCCTTTCTTTGGCCTGTTTGTTGCTGGTGGGGATTATGGTTGACAAAGCTTATGCGGGGGAAGAGCCAGGCGAGGAGCCCTTTATGGGCTCCCCTCCATGGGATCCCCGAGGAGCATTCCAGCTGCTATACGGGGGCTGGGGCGCTGCCGGGGACGCTCGGG
>NW_010537562.1:1384-3462 GCF_000687285.1 Phaethon lepturus | reverse complement strand
ACGGGGGCTGGGGCGCTGCTGGGGACCCTCGGTGTCCCAGAATGCCACCCACACCGGATTCCCGTGGGTGAGCTGGTCAGGGGCTGCCAGAGCCCTCAGGGGCTGGACGAGAGGAGGCAGCAGTACCCTCTCCATCCACACCAGAGCCCCCCAGCACCAAACCCAGACTGGGGAGCAACTTCTAGTCCTCCTGACCTGATGTTCCTGGGGGAAACCAGGCAGATGCAGTAGAAAGGGTGAGCAGCCAGGGTTCCCCCGCTGCTCCCCGCGGCTCGGTGCTGCTTTCTGTGATCGAGTGATGCCATCTCCTGGAGGCAGGAGGGCTGGGGAAGGGAGGGCTGGGAGGTCCCTAGGGCCAGGCTGCAAGCAGCTATCCCGGATGGAGCAGGTTTGCAGAGGAGACCACCACCCCACCATCTCCTCCTCTCATGGAGAAGGCACTCACTCTGGGAAATCAAGTCCTGCCTTGTCCCCAGCTTGTTCACCATCAGCAGGTTGTTTCAGTGGGTCAGGAAGATGCCCACAGATGTTCCGCTGAGCCTGCTGCCCCCACATCTCTCTGGCAGCCCCATGGGCCCATGGCCTCACCGCTCCCCCCAGCCCTCACTGCTCCCAGAGGCAAACCTCAGACCAGCACATCCCAGAACTGTGCGGCCCCACGCACACCCCAGCCCAGTCAGCACCTTGCTCTCATTCCCCAGCTTCTCCTGCCACCCTTCTGCAGCAGGAGGAAAGCAGGGAGCAGAGCATGTCTCCTATGCATCAATCCTGCCATGCACCCTTGAAGCAACATCCCAGAGCGCAGGGGAGGGATGGGGCAAGTGCAGCCCCCTCACCAAATGCCCTGAGAGCATCCCCTCCTGTCTGTTGATGGAGACATTAGTGCAACCCTCTTGCAGAGGGTAACCCCCTGCCCCACGTCCACCAGCCCCACTGCAGACTCCCGCGTGCCCTTTGGCTTTTCCCGGATGCCTGAACCAATTTTCTGCTGGCACCTGTGTCCCCGAGCTGAGGAGGGTTCTGCAGAGCTGGTCCCTAGAGAGATGGGTGCTGGACTGGGATAGCCCAAATCAATGTGCTGCCAGCACTGCCAGGGCTCAGGGTCGCTCTTTGGATCAGCTTTCCTGGTAAAATGCAAATGCCACAAATCTTGTGACTATCCTCAAGAGGACACTGGGGACAGGGACACACGCTGGCATCTCTCATTGCTTTCCAGAACATGCAGGGCCCCCGCTCTCACTGGGTTGGTGATGCGATTCCCCCTGCACCAGCACAGAGCTGGGTGCTCGCCCTGCAGCTGACGGGTGCCGAGCGTGGCTTGCTCACACAGCCTGCAACGGGAGACACGGGGTCCTGAAGGTGGCCAGGGCCTGGCAGGGAGCATCCTGGCCGTGCTTCGGTCCTTCGCCGCGTTTCAGGCACTGTGTAAGCAGAGGGTTAACAATTCCCACATTAAGCGGCTGCAGATGTGTGGGAAAGTCTGGGGCGACCGGACGGCATCGCTATTAGTATTCACCCAGGAGCCTGCCGCTGCCTCCCGGGGCTCTGCGGAGCACATTTAATGCCGAGGCTCGTCGTGGGGGCTAGGAAAAGTGCATGGGACGGGGGTGGAAAGGCCCCGAGGCGGGGAGAGGCAGCGGGCTAGCATTTTCCGCTGCTGGCTAGTGCCTCCTCCAAGCACCCAAACCCAGGGGATGTAGGGGATGGGCCAGCGTCTGTAGGTTCACAGCACCATATGGCGTATGGCTCAGCGCTACCTCCTGACACCAGCCACCCTGCGGTGTCCGTGACCAGCGTTCACGGTGCTGCAGGATGCTCCCCAGCCTGGGATGCTCCCCAGCACGTTGTGCTCGGCCATATGGTCACTCTGGAAGGAACCCAGCACCTTCTGCCTCCCCTTCCTCCCTGGGCGCCGCTGTCTCCCACCGCCACCCTGGCAAAGCAGGACCATGCACAGGGCAGCTGTTCCTCCAGAGGCCGGGGCAGAGCTCTGGAAAGGGCTGGATGAAGCCTGCGGGCAGCTCTCCCCAGGGCGCAAGGGCTGGATCCAGCCAGGAGCAAGTGCTGGCAGCTGCTCT
>NW_010537562.1:691-1362 GCF_000687285.1 Phaethon lepturus | reverse complement strand
TGCCCCCCCCCCCCCCGCCACTCCTCTCTTGTGGCCTGCGGCTTGACACCACATCAGAGCGAAGCTGAAATTCCTGGGCTGACTTGGAGTTGATAGAGGCTCGGAGGAACAGAAGCCAGGGGCGAATCTGGCCTTCGTTAAACCTTTGGAGAAGCGGGAAAGGCCGACATCTGCTTCTTCTTTCCTACCTGCCTCTCACCTGCTGGCACATGGGACCCATCACTGACTCCAGCATGGCCATTCCCACCATCGTGTTGGGTCACCTGCCTCTGGTGACTCTTCTCCACATCAGGCGAGGGATATGGGCTTTTCCCTGTGGTCCCATCTGGGATGGGGTAGGAAGTCAGGGAGCTGCTTTGATCCAGGCGATGCCAGAGCAGTCCAAATACCCTGGAGAGTCCCTATCTCAGTGGCTGCTGTCCCCACCAGAGGCACTGCATGACATGACCGCAAGCCCCCGCTGGCACTTAACGATGCTTATTGAGGCTGGAAATCTCAGCCGAGAGCGGCTCCGGCAGCCCACGCTGCAGCTGCCCCAGCCCCGGAGGAATCACCAAGTCCTGCAAGTACCACGAACCAGGGTGCAAGCACCAAAAATAGAGGTGAGCGATGAAGGGGCGATGAGGCAGAGGTAGCTGATCTGTTCCCCTCCGCCCACGCGCTCGCACAAG
>NW_010537562.1:0-579 GCF_000687285.1 Phaethon lepturus | reverse complement strand
TTCCCAGGAGCTGCCGTAACCCCGACACGCTGTTCCTAAACAAAGTGCACAGCCCTGGATGCTCCCCGGGGACGTACAGCGCGGGCCGCCGTGTGCCTGCCGGGATGCTGTGGGATCTCCAGGGCTCTCCCAGCATCCCAAAACAATGAACTCTGGCCTTTGCAGACTCCTCTTGGGAGAAGGTTTTGTTTGCCCAGGTTGTCCCTGCTCCCAGCCTGGGAGTGGGCATCGGGGTCATCTGTTTGCAGCAGGGAGAAGGGGGGATATGTCCCACCTCGGGATCAGGATGCTCTGCCCTCAGGCGTGGTCCCTGCTAGCTCTTCCACCCCCTGCTCACCCCAGGCAGCTTTTCTCCCTCTCCGGCTGTGTTGAGCAGCGATGCTGTCCTTGGAGGGGGCACGCTGCCGGGAAACAGCTCTGCTGAGCTATTCCCAGCAGCCCACATGTCCCTGTGCAGGGACCCGTCAGACACGTCTTTATCCCTTGGGAAAAGTGTCGGGAAGAGCCATGTACACAGCACGTCCCCTCCGCCGCCTGCCCCCCATATGAGCCGCTCTCACGCTCGCCAGCTCCTCTTCT
>NW_010537561.1:0-234 GCF_000687285.1 Phaethon lepturus | reverse complement strand
GCTTCATATTTTATCTGCTCTCTGAAGACGCGTTCTCACAACCTCATCTCTCCAAATCCAACCCGACAGCTCCCCCCAGGGAAGATCAGGCTAATTTTATCCTCCCTCCTTCACCCTGCCAGCCCCAGCCTGAGCTCTCGCTCACTCGTGCCGCCCACACCCTCTAATGCATCCAGACATGCACCCCCGGCCCCCACCCTCGCGCCCAGACCCTCACCCCCATGTCCCCCCAGC
>NW_010537560.1:0-297 GCF_000687285.1 Phaethon lepturus | reverse complement strand
AGGGATTAGAGGAGAGTAAGGTCAGAGATGTCCCCCGGGAGGCGGGCAGGCACGAGGGAGACGCGGAGCCGTGGTGTTCGTCAGCAGGTGACTGAGCCACGGATTGCTTTTGGAAAAGCGGATTCTCTGCTTTTGGAATGCTTTTGGAAAAGCGGATTCTGCCTCGCACGGCTGCGGGGACTCGTGGTGAGCTGCCTGCGCTCGTTCTCAGCACTTCTCTCCAGGAATCCTCGACCGTCCTGTGTTGCTCATTAAGCCTGCAAGAAAAAAAAAGGTCCTCTGACGTCAATAAATAAA
>NW_010537559.1:2307-6928 GCF_000687285.1 Phaethon lepturus | reverse complement strand
ACACACATGTATATATATACACACAGACACATATATATATGGGTGTGTAGATATATACGCATGAGTGTGTATATATATATACATATATGAGTGTGTGTAAAAAAATACATATATATATATATACACATATATATAAAAAACACTATCTTGCATTGCAGGGAGGATTGAAGACGGCTTTTTGCACTGTGGTGCTACCCAGGAAGGCAGATGATGCACAGTCCCCTCCGAAATTTAGCAATTCCCCTGTATCCAGAGGACGTAAGTACCGTCTGTATCCAGTATCCAAAGGGCAGGCGTGGATTTGAAGCTGGTTTTTGCTGGTTTTTTTTCAGGCTGACAGTCTCCAGGCTCCTATCTCCCCAGAACAGGTATCTCCTCCACTGTGATAAAAGCCTGTTGTTTTGCTTAAGTGCCAAGGTGCAGCAGGACTCAGGGTACTTTGTCCCCCAGCGAAGGGGAGTGCACCTGAATTCAACCTCGTATCCGGGCGGTTAAACCGACTATAGAAATCTTTCTTTACGTAGCTCAGTGTTTCAAGGTGCTTCCGCCGGCAGCACAGGGCCCTCCTCACCCTCTCCGTTCATGTACACCGTGCGGCCGCAGGCAGCGGCACCAGGAAGTCCCTGCAGCAGCTTTGACTGCGAAAGCGTTTGCTCCATTAATAAACACCCTCGGAAAATTCTCTGCAGGCAGCAATTGGTTTGGGTTAGAAATTAAAATCAGAAGTTAAAACGCTCCCAAACGCTCTGGCAGATTCCCATCCTCGCTATCTCTCAGCCAGATGATCTCTAGCACACATCTGCCTGCAGAATCCAGGCGCCAAGCTTGTCTTTTAAGACAGACATGCAAAACATTGCCACGTAAGCGAAAAGTCCCCAAAGCCCAAGGAAAAGGCAATGGGGACAAGGGCTGAGACAGCTACCGGTGCTTTCTGAGACGGAATGATGACACCGTGGAGTGTCGCCCCCAGGAAGGGACTTCTTCGCTGTCCTGCTCGGTAGCAGCCTTGGCCACTGGATCTCTCCCCGCGCGCTGGTGTTATGGGTTACGATACTGGTTACCGATACGGGTTTCTGGGGTCAGGCCGTAGGGTGCACTGACAGCATGAAGTGAGCAGCAGAGAATGTTGTCAGATAGTAAGACAGGAGGCTGTTGTCTTAAATGTAAGATTCATATCAGATCAGATTAAATTTAAAACCTCCCATCTCCAATTAAGCTCCTGCTGTGTCTCCCAGGCAATGACGGATCCAAGCCCTGGGCCTGCCTTTCTTCAGCCTGCTTTCCCTAAGCCTTCCCAATCCGGCAGGTCATCTTCTGGGTAAGCTCTTCTCCCTCTCCCTCTCCTTTCCCTCCTTCCACCCCAGCATAAAGGGAAAAATATGAACCGAGATCACTTCAAAATAGACTGGGGAAAAAAAAAGCAAGATAGAAGAGCAAGGTCGCCTGCTTTGGGATATGTCACGTCACCTCCTCCCTGGCTTTGAGATGGGCCACGCTATCACCTACGGAGCCCTGCGAGCCCGAACGGCAGTCCCCAGGACCTCGACGCTGAGGCACCTTGGGCCCCGTGTTTCCCCACAAGATGCCCACACTTGCCACTCAGCAGCACTGAGCTACAATTTGAACATCGCTGCAATTTTCTTTTTCTAGATAGGCTCCAGCTTTAGCACAAGCTAAAAGCTGCCAGGAACTGATCCCCCGGGGACTCCTGAGTGCGGGGTCCAGACCGGCGTTGCCCGGCTGAACCACCGCTGTGGTTTGAGAAGCCAGGACGAGGCTCTCAGCAGCATTAAAAGCCTCAGAACTCGTCAGGAGGAGAAACGCCACAAAATTTACCTTTGAGTGGACATTCTGGGAAGTCTACGCTTCAGGGCAGGGTGGGTATAGCCGCTGCCTCATCCCAGGCTTTCAGCAGCAGGGTGTGTAGCACTTACCATCACCGAAGTATGGGGTTAAATGTTCTCTGATTGACGGCTCTGGTCCCGAACACGGGAATCGACACCCCTCGATAGAGATGTCTCTTGGTGGAAACAAGGGGTTTGAAATCCATTAGCACTGAACAGCGCGGCGGCCGCCGGTGACCGCAGGCAGGCGGGAGGCCAGCAGATACACCCGAGGGGAGGCGAGGAGAACGGCAGCCTCCAGCTCCTGCGTACAGCACGGGCCGCCGGCTGCTTCGCTGCGCAGACCTGCGCACCCACCACCGCCGACTCGCAGGACGGGGTCTAACGGTGCCTTCCTTCGGGCAAGCAGGAGACCCGGAGCGAGCAAGACGCCGTGGAGTGAGGAAGGCTAAGGCTGGGAGAGAGCGTCCATTACAATCCAGCCCTGGCTGGTGCAGGGCAGAAGAGATTTCACCCATGGGTTTCGTCGCAGGAGCGGCACTTCAGCCCCCCGGGGAGCAGTCCGTCCTCGAGAGCAACGCACGGTCCTTGGGCTGCGTGATGCCAACGCCGATGTGTGGTCTCAGGGCGACGACAGCTCCTCCGGGAGGGGAGGTGACAAATGGCGCAACCGGCGACAACTCACTGATCGCCCCACAAACGCGGGCCCTCGCCGAAGGGCCAAGCTGCCTCGCTTCATCGCGACGGGATGCGTTGCCTTTGCGGAGCCCTCCGCTCCCAAGTGACTCACGTTACCATCTTTGCCCGTGCGAGCGTCCTAACAAGCCTCCCAGAAGAATCAAACAGTTTCAGAAACAGTTTCTGCTCCAAGCTGGAAACAGCTGGTGCTTTTCCCAGCACGGGTACGGGGCCCACCACCGGTACAACACCACACAGCTGGACGTTTCTCCCCTGTGTAATTTGGGCAAGGAGAAAAGGCAGCCTCGAGCGGGGCCCGGGGGCTTGTTGCTCTTCCACCCTCTCCATCCCCGAAGCAGCAGCGTGGTGCCAAAACACTCTGCTGCTGTTGGCAGATTGCTGCGCTCCCCAGAGCAAAGGGAGAAGGCAGAGCCCTGCTTTCCCGGAGGAAGGCAGCCAGCAAAGCCTCTTCCTTACATAAGGCTGGAAGTCCCATGGACGTGCTCCCCGGGACATGCTGATGGGGCTCAAGCTGCCCAGCCCTTTGAGTTTTCTTTCTGAAAACTCAAACGTGCGCCGCGGGCATCGCGACGCCGTCACCCGGAGCCCAGTTTGCATGCTCCGCTCAAAAGTAGCGTGTAACAGGCTGAACAAACAGGTGAAGCGCTCTCCCTTCGGAGACCCTCGCTGCCAACCCTTTCACAAAAGCCGCTTCCCCCCCCCACCCTTGTAGCAACTCCCCGCTCCAACTAAAGCGACGAAATCCAAAAGGGGAAAGCAAACAAACAGCTGGTTTGGAAAGCAAGAGCGAAAAGGGAGGTTTATTCCAGGCTGTGGATAATGCATCATATGAGCTGAAGGAATATTTTCCATGCCTCTTGGGCGATGTTTGAGTTTTAGGGCCCGAGGAGCTAGGCAGCATTTACAGGCACTTAGTGTTTCCAGGATCCTTTACGCTTGGCACCCACGTTGACCATTTTCCTTGGAGGTTTGCAACCATACACTAACTAATCCACCAGCCCTCCTCTGCAATGAGACTCCCCTTTCCCTCCAACGTGCCCGTGCTAGGGGCAGGGGAAACTGAGGCACGGCGAGGCCGTCAGCCTGCAGCGGGGCTGAGGTCAGGGGGCTGCACGCCGTCCAGCTCCCCTTGCTGCCGCAAAACCGCCCTTGCCTTTGCAAACGCACGACCCACGGCGACAAGCATTTCCCTCCATCGGGCGCTGCCCACCCTGCCCCGGAGGAAGGCAGGGGCGGCTCGGCTCAGAGAGCCTCTGCGCCGGCCCTCAGCACCACGGGGCAGAGAAACAGAGAGCCAGTGTGTTTAGAAGGCGGAGCAGGCAGGAGTGGGGTGGCAAGCAGATTCCCAGCCGTCCCCGATTCTCCGCACGTGTGACAAGGCGGCAGAGCGCAGCCGGGTTGGGAAAGGGGGAGAAGGGGCATTTTAATCAGTTACATGGAGGGAAACACAGAAGATGCTGGACTTCTGTCAAGCGCCTGCAGGTTATTAACCTATTAGCCAATGGGGGGGAAAAAAAACCCACTACAGGCTCTTGGGAATCCAGTTATAATGAGACTGCAACAATCCTGGATGCTTTGATAGTCAACAAAGAATCTCAGCCTGTTGCTGAGGTCAGCGAATGGCTCAGGGACTGTTTTAGTTTTGCTGTTCCCTCGCTGGCCCTGGCTGACCCTGGAGCAGGGTCTTGGCTGCAGAGCTGCTGGCAGACCCGTTTTGGCGTGGGAGTTCTCTGGCTCACTGCTTGCGGGGCTCCCGATGGTGACCCCCCGGGACCTCGGTGCCCTGCCCTCGCGTTTCGGGGTGAGAGGTGGCAGGGCGGAGGTGATGCTCACCTGATGGCCTGAGCCTGGCTGGGACAAGGTGGGGAAGGAGCGGGCTGCAATCGCTTCCCGAGCTCTGCCTGTGGCACGGAGATCCAGCCGGGCACGTCACCGCTCGCCGGGAGCCGCGCAGGTCTCCAGCGCGCCGCCGTCCCTCTGCTTTCTCACACGACTCGACCTGCCGGGATAAAGTCAGGCAGCTGCCTGTGACTTTGTCACCAGTGGGCTGAGGGCAGCAGGAGCTCACTGCCAGCAGA
>NW_010537559.1:1941-2231 GCF_000687285.1 Phaethon lepturus | reverse complement strand
GGAGGCACTTGCTGCCGATCGGCCCCACCGCCTCCCCACACGCAGCATCCTCCCTCGCTGGTAACGCCACGGTGCAACGGAGTGACACCGCGACCCCCAAAGCACCCGCAGCTCCGCTGAGCGAGTGGCCCAGAGACGCGGCAGGGCAGGGCCTCAGCCCGTGGGTGTTTTCCAGCTGGGCAAGCAGAAACAAACCCCATTGTCCGCCGGGCGGGCGCAGCTCAGCAAGGGGCCCAGGGCACCCACAGGGCTCCCGGGGGCTGGCGCGGCCGGGGGGGTTCAGCGCCAGC
>NW_010537559.1:1112-1847 GCF_000687285.1 Phaethon lepturus | reverse complement strand
CTCAAACGGCTGGAGGGGAGGGTCCGGTCCCCTGTGGGGCAGCAGCATCTTGGGGACATGCGGCATCTCCCAGCTGGCAGGCTGGGGGAGACACAAACCCCTCTGCCCAAGCCACTACTGAGGGTCTCTCGTCCCCACCACCTCCTGGGCATGATCCTTCCTGCTGTGACCCCTCCCTCCTCCATTCCCATCCTTCTGTCTCCCTCCCTGCACTGCTGCTGCCTTCTCCTCAGCTCCAGCCGTCCATTTGCTTACTCTTACAAGCATTACTGCCTAATGACACCAATTAACCGCGGAGTTACTGGGTGGCTAGTTATTGAGTGACAGCCACGCGGCCACCAGCCAGGAGTGAAATGTTACCCCTGCAGCAATCAGTTTCCACCTGCCAGGGGCCAAGCTGAGACCCGGGTACACTTTTTTTTTATACCAGAGGAGCCAGGGTTAACCCCTGGCACGGCGGTGGGCAGGAACGTCCTGCGGCATTCAGAAATGGCAGCCCCGGGGCATGGGCCACTCCGAGCACCCAGCGTCACCCTGTCATGGTCTCACGCCGGGTGTCCTTGGTGGAGGATGGAGCTGGCGTGGGCGGAGGGACCCACACTATAGTCAAGGTCATCCGGCCCACTGAAGCAGTGCTGGGGACACATCCCACTCCTTGGCTGGCAGCACTGGCCTCCCGTGATGCAGCAGAGCCATTGAGGAAGGAGCCGGCTGGGCACCCCGCCCAACTGTCAA
>NW_010537559.1:652-942 GCF_000687285.1 Phaethon lepturus | reverse complement strand
CACCACAGGGGAGCAGTGGGCAGCTGGGAATGAGGGAACCTGGCAGGAGGATGGTGGGTGGCAGCCGTTGTGTGGTCCCGCTCTCCCCCCGCAAAGCCCATCCACGCCCCGGCGGACCCAGGTGGCCAGCAGCTCCTGGCTTTCCAAGCACCATCTCAAAGGTAGAAGAAGCTTTTCTGGAGGATGGCGGAATCCCAGCCCCAAGGGACAGCCTGAAGCCATGGCTCCCCATCAGCCTTCCTTGGTGGCAGCCGGGCAGCCGTGCCCCGGCCCTCAGGGGGTGCGGCTGC
>NW_010537559.1:0-593 GCF_000687285.1 Phaethon lepturus | reverse complement strand
GGGCAGGGGCAAGGCACCCGCCTGCTCTCCCAGCCAGCTCCCTGGGCAGGCTCTGTGGCCACCAGCATCACAGGGACCATGGCACATGGCGACCTGCAGATACGAGGGCTCCAAACACAGCCCTAGGAGTTCTCACGGCCGTGCTGGCCCCAGTCGGTGCCCGGCCCAACAGTTGCTGGCTGGCGTGGAGGAATTCAGCTCTGTGCAAACGTCTGGCACAGCTGACTAAATCCTGTTTGGAGACTAAGCCCGCCCCGTCATGCTTTGCCCCTTGGGCGAATCGGCAATGGAGCTGTAGCTGAATGCTCCTAAACATCCCCCAGGGAGGTCTCCAGGAGGGCCCTTTCCCACAGCTTCCAACAGTACCAGCCGTTCATCATTTCCCCTCCTTGCCGGTCATGCTTCCGTGCGTTCCCAGGCCGAAACGTGGCCCCTAGGCCACCCGGCAGAGCACAACCATGAGACATCAAAAGAAGGGCAGGCCACGACCAACAGCCCAGCCGCCGGGTATCACCCACATATCGCTTGGACTGCCCTCCCTCCCTCAGCCCCTCTGCAAAGCTGAGCGTCCACCCCTGGGCAGAGGATGCACT
>NW_010537558.1:0-1656 GCF_000687285.1 Phaethon lepturus | reverse complement strand
CCGCCTGGATCCTCCGCATCCCCCCGCGAAGGAGCTCCTCCGGAGACACTGCAAGAAAACCTGGGAGATAACACATGCCTGCGACATTAGCAATTAAGGAACATTAATTATAATAATAATAATTATCACAAAATAGCATTTTTATGGCACAATATTATGCTGAAGGATTTACAACATACTGAATCATGAAGTTTGTAATTAAAGTTATTTTAGTTTCTAATTTCGCTTTAATTCTATTCCAATAAAAGATATGATAAATATACCTTAAAAAAAAACCCCACAGAAACCATTACTTAAGAGAATTTCCCTATACAGGGATGTTATATTGCGGCACAGAGATCCCTTGAGGAGCATCGCAAACCTCGGCGAGGAAGAAGTGTCCAGCCCCGTGACACACCGAGCTCCCGCAAGCCTCGCGCCGGCGCAGCGGCGTGTTTGCAGCCTGCGACGCGCCCGCAGCCTCTTGGCTTCAGCTGCCCAGCCATAAGCCCTCCCGAGATGGTTTTGTCGGTCACCGTGTTGCTTCTGCTGGCGGGACGGGAGGAACTGGAGAGCCTGGTATCCGCGAGGCAGCTCCCCCAGAGGAGCCGAGCCGGGTTTATTCCCCACGCCGCTGCCGGCAGAGTCCTGGCATCGCCGCTACGCGCGTGACATGCTGCCTGGATGGAGCGGGGACGTGTCGCTCCGGCTCTGACTCCAGTCCGTGCACCTGCAACGGTGGGTGGGAGAGAGAGCACAAATAGAGAGACCCAAATCAAAGTCTCCCTGGCCTTGAGCTACTTGGAGTCTTCCTTCCCTCCCCCAACTTTTTTCCATCAGAAAACGTTGGTTTGCTAAAGGGTTTTTTAAAAAAAAAAAGCAACAACAAACACCACAATTGTCTTGATGAAAGTTCATCACTGCAGTGAGAAAAGAAAAAATAAAAAAGACAGGGACATTCTTTAGACATGGTTGAAGACCTGTGTCTTGGAAGGGCCTGATATTTCTGTTGTAAAAGGACGTTTCAGTCCCATTTTGCGTATAAACTCTGTAATATTAACAAAATCAGAATAGGAAGGGTAACACTCACCACAGCAGCGCGCTGGGGCCGCCCCGTACCTTGTTGCACAGGAAATCTGAGCGAGAAGTGTATCGCCCTGCTGCGCAGCGAGACACACTTACAAATCTCAGGTTCTGCGCCCAAACAAGTCCAGCCTCCGCTTCGCCGGACCTGCACCGTAACCCAGCCGGACCCACGCCGGTCCGGCCACCCCCATCTTGACGCCTCGCTGCATTAGGAGATGTGGGGGGCTGCGCCCCACTCTCGCTGCCAGCACTGGGAGGCACAGAGGCGGGGAGGGGAGGAGGTGACGGGCCTCAGAAGTCGTCTGCCTCCAGACCCCCAACACCGTCCCCATGGCCGGCGCAGCCCGGGCTGTGTCCCGGCGCCGGTGGGCACCAAGCAAAAGCCACCGCGGAGTACGAGCAGCTGAAGGTCCGTCACATCCACCCCTCAAGGGGCGGCGCGGACCCAGCTGGCACGCCGCGTCCCGCGGTGGCAATCCCGTTTGATTTGAACGACGGAGGATGCGCCGCATCCCCCCGCCCACAGCACAGTCGCCCCTCGCTGCCTTTAAGGAGCTCCCTCGGCAGGACGCCGTGGGGCTGTGGCCTGAC
>NW_010537557.1:999-1352 GCF_000687285.1 Phaethon lepturus | reverse complement strand
CGCCAGTCGCTTATAGAATGCCTCATCTGTAATGCCTCTGTTCATTTATTATGAATCAAATCAGAGTAGGGTAATGAGAACTAAATCCAAATCTTAAAAACACCTTCCCCCCACCTCTCCTTTCTTCCTGGGTTCAAATTCTCTGCCTCCTCCACCTGAGCATTACAGGAGGATGGGTAATGGGGGTTGCATTCAGTTCATCACATATCATCTCTGTTGCTCCTTCCTCTTCACACTCTTCCCCTGCTCCAGCGTGGGGTCCCTCCCACAGGAGCCAGTCCTCCCTGAACTTCTCCAACACGAGTCCTTCCCACGGGCTGTAGTGCTTTACGAGCTGCTCACGTAGGGGACTC
>NW_010537557.1:0-613 GCF_000687285.1 Phaethon lepturus | reverse complement strand
CCTCGCGCAGGAGACAGTCCTCCACGAATTTCTCCAACGTGAGTACTTCCCACAGGCTGCAGTTCTTCACAAACTGCTCCAGCCTGGGTCTCTTCCACGGTGTGTTGTCCTTCAGGAAAAGACTGCTCCAGCACTGGTCCCCCACGGGGTCACAAGTCCTGCCAGCAAATCTGCTCCAATGTGAGCTCTCTACAGGATCACAGACTCCTTCCAGCACATCCACCTGCTCTGGTGTGGGGTCCTCCACAAGCTGCAGGTGGAAATCTGCTCCACCTTTGCGGTGGGTTGACCCTGGCTGGATGCCAGGTGCCCACCAAACCGCTTCACTCCTCTTCTTAGCTGGACAGTGGGGAGAAAATGTAACAAAAACTTGTGGGTCAAGATGAGGACAGGTAGAGATCACTCGCCAATTACTGTCATGGGCAAAACAGACTTGACTTGGTGTAATGTTTAATTCTTTGCCAGTCAAAATCAGAGCAGGATAATGAGAAACAAGATCAAATCTTAAAATACCTTGCCCCCACCCCTTCCTTGTTCCCAGGCTCAACTTTGCTCTCAAATTCTCTACCACCTCCCCCTGCCGAGCAGCACAGGGGACAGGGAATGGGGGTTG
>NW_010537556.1:4854-7412 GCF_000687285.1 Phaethon lepturus | reverse complement strand
TCTCTATTATTCACCTTGTGTAACATAAATATTTATTGTATATTTATATAATTTTATGTTTTTTGGGAAAAACTGAAATTGGCATTAAAATTTAAAAGCAACTGCGTCATATTGTAAATATAATTAAGCTATATTTAAGTGTACTGATTAACATAATATATGTTTAACTATAGAGTTTTTTATGTTTTTAAATATATTTTCAAAATATATATATAAAACTTGGGGTTTTCTGGGGGACCATGTGACTCTTTTCTCTAATTGTAAAACAAACTTGAGTTTTACTATAAAGATGTGTGTTCTTTGTTTTAAAACAATTTTTACTTTATTTTAGCAATAAAATCTCACTCAGAGGGCAGATAGCCCCATTTCACAGCCGGACAGTTAGCATTGGGAGGGGAGGGGTGGCAAGCATTTACTTTCCATAAAAGTTGGGGATACTTGCAGAATGGTGTATTGCCATTTAATTCTAGCACATAAACCCTCGTGAGACCAAAAAAAAAAAACCCATGAATGACACATATATATGATCTTATTCAGCCATAAAATAATGGGTGTAATGGAAGTGAGGGGGAGGGATTTACTAACCTTAGTAACTAAGGGGTAAGTGAGACATAAACTCAATAGCTATAGTCTGGTCATGCACCTGATTTTTAAATGGTGTCATCTATATTTATGTCCCCTGCACTGCACTTATTTATGACCCCATGGAGTACTAGGAGTGGAATTCCTTGGATTTAACATATTGTTGACGTTTCTAAAAGAATACTCTCTACTACAACTGCCAAACCTTTGCTTATTTAATTGTCCCATAGCCCTAGAACAATCAATAAATCTTCATGATGAATAGAAAACTTTCATATAACTTGGGGGGGTGGGGGGAAGCACAAACCCAAACTCTTAAAAAATTTCATTGCTGCGAATTTCCCAAGGACCCAGCACCAGCAACATCTCCCCGGGAACTGAGGAAATGGTGCTTCTGCAGGTTATAATTTATATTGAACACACATGCGTGCACAGTGCTTGCTTTATTGTTGTCTTAAAATAAGCTAACGGAAGCAGTAACAGGTACTAAAATCCTTGGTGTATGGAGGAACGGGGCTGCGTTATTAGCATACCACGCGCCTGCTCCCGGCTGCGGGAGCCGGCTCCGCTCGGACCCTGCCTCCCCCCCTAGGTAGGACAGAGATGGGCGAGGTTGCTTTAGCTTATTAAATATATGTTCAATATATTGCATAGGTGCCTACGGAATGAAAAGGGCACCCTCAAAATATGTATTTGAACTACAGAGGAGGATCTGGGGGCTAACCATCCACCCATAACGCTCTACTGAATCCTGGCTCTGTAGGGGAAAAGAAAGATATTTCCATAGCTTTTATCACTTGGAACAGAAATAAAGGCATATAGCTAGACTTTTAAATTACTCAGCCGGAAAACAAAAGCAAGCGATAAAAGAAGAGTTTTGAAGATCGTATCAAGGCTACATTGAAGTGCAACAAGAGTGGGAGGCCATTTACTTCAATTTGTCCCAGGTGGATCCAATGCACTGCTTCCACAGGCTGCTTCTCCCAATTAAGATCTCATTGAGAAGACACCTTCTGGCAGGGCAATTAAAATGAAAAAAGAATGGATGCACTTGTTTGGAATAAATATAAAGAGCACCAAGGCATCACCTTATGAAGTGCTTCTGAAGTTAGGAAGGGTCTGGGGGGAGAGCGAGTGAACTCTCAAGTCTTCTGAACTTGTTTTGGGGGTTTTTTTTAGCCACTTGCTACCATTTTGGGTAGTCAAAGTCTGTGGTGTTGCTATAAATCAATGGAGTCAAACTGATGGCTTTTTTTGATGCCTGTGGGAGAAGAAGGCCTGGCAATGGCATAAGTGGGTCCAACTTTTCCAGGCAGGATTTGGATTCACCTGTGGAATTTGAAATGCTTCTGGAAATCAAGTCTTTTAAATCTCATCCATTTAGACGGTGGCAGAAGACACTTGGAGGTAAGGTGCTCTTTGCTATACTTACCCTTTGGTGAGGGAAGCAGCACATAGCTGCTGGTTTTTGCTTTGCTGTGCAAGGTTGAGTCTCTAAAACCTGCCTGCAACCTACTTGGCCCTCTGGGGGGTCCATACTGAAGTCACAAATATGTGCATGACTTTATCTAGATGTCAAATAGCTACTGGTGCTGCTGGTTTGTCTCCGTTGGTCAGGCTGGTGCTGTGGTGTTGACTCCCTGTAGGCTTGCAGCCGCCCCACGTGTTGCGGCGGGTCCCTGCTCCGTAGGAACAGCCTGCGGAGGGAACTGGGGGGGCAATGCCCGGTAATTCCCCAGCGCCCAGGAGGGCCACGCAGGCAGCGAGGGCTTCCCTGCTGCTGGGAGCCCTGGGCCGCGTTGGCTTGCAGCAGACACCGCTGATCTCGTCAGCGCAACCGCTGCCAGTTTGCTCACGCAGGGATTTTAGGAGGTGAGGAGGAGGATTTGGCACAGAGCTGCGAGGCTTCTCCTCTAAATCCTGTCCGCCTCTACCAGCTGGGCAAAGCAGCCCTGCGGCAGCGGGAAGAGGCGGGG
>NW_010537556.1:4423-4668 GCF_000687285.1 Phaethon lepturus | reverse complement strand
CCGCCGGCGTGGCGAGGGGATGCTGCGGGGGCTGTCCTGCCCGCCGCCCCGGGACGGCGGCACCCTGCAACTGGAGAAGGCTGTGACTGGGCTTGCAGGCCCCCCCAGGACGGCCAGGCAGATGGCTAGGATCAAACAGGCTCGGGAAAACTGAGCCAGAATGTTTGGAGAAGAAAGTTGTTTGTACGTACTGACAGCAGCGAGCAGAAGCCTGAGGTCCCGGTACAGGTGTTGTTCTTACCCGT
>NW_010537556.1:0-4392 GCF_000687285.1 Phaethon lepturus | reverse complement strand
GCTCTTCCTTACCTTCCTCTGAACTTGAATAAACTCCCCTGGTATCGCAGTAAAGAATGCCAGAGGAGGAACTCCGAAAGATTTGATTTACTGAATTGGGAGTACGGGCTCGGGTGATACCAAAGGGATGGGCTACTCCTGCCAGAGTGCGGAGCTTCGCGCTTTCAGAATGGCATCTTGTGCGTCTGCGCGCTGAAAATGTTTCTCCTTACTAAAATAATCCTTCCCTTATACCATTCCCTCCTCCCCTTTATTAAAAAAAGACCCTGAGCAAACAATCTGGTCTAGCTTAAGTCTATGAAGTACTGGAATTTCCAAGTTAAAGCTGTGGTTCATGTACGTAAACCAAGCTATCTTCTCCTACCGCGTTATATCGGTTATAATAGCCTTTCAGACTACTCGAACTCTAAATAAGAGCGTAGGTACTGACTGCACTAAGTATTCCATCAGCTGGCATCTACACTGAGGATTTTAAATTATCCTAATAAGGCTTCCAACTATAATTTTTTCTGAGCTTTAACTAAAGACCGCTCTGTTGGGAGACTAATTTTTGCTCTAAGGCCAGCGTGGTCCTTCGTAGAAGTTCCACTGTATTTGGATTCCAGTCTTGGAAATCTGTTCCTGAAAGACAATATAAAGTATGTGCAGCCATGTTTGTGTTACAAAACTAGCGCTGCCAGTGTTGTCACTTACATCCAGGCTCAATGAGGCCATTTCACTCCTGGTCCTACCTTACGTGTGTTGGAGTAAGAGCAGAATACGCGCACAGATTGGTACAGCTGTAAAACGGGGTGGAAGTACGTAAGCAGCAGAGCTTTGAGAAACGTAAAAAGAACAAATCTAGTAAGCTGTGTCGAAAGCAAAGTACAGATGACATGATGTGAGACAGTGGCATCTTATGTGCTGCTGCTGCCCCTTTTCGTGGCAGGATGGACATCCTCGCCTTTGCCAGTTACCTCTCCTTTGGAGCAGGAATAAGCAGCAACAAATGCATGTTTAGCGTCCTGTTTAGTTACAAGAAGTACAACAGACAGTACACAAGCAACTCTCTTCTTGCTAAAACTGTGCGGCACCTTTTTTTTTTGTCCTTCTGGCCTGCTTTATTCTTGGGACAAGCAAGATCACCATCCTCGACGTCCCTGTGTGGTGCAGCCTACCTGGAGAGTAATAACACTTGTCTTGGCAACAACGGGAGCACATTTATTTAAAAACAAAACAAAAAAAAAACAACATCACCTTGTAAGTTAAAACCTTTCTGCCCTGTGGAGGTGCTGCTCCAGAGGGTGCGGTCCAAGGGATGCGGTGCTGGTGTGGGTGCAGCGCTCTCTGCTGAAGGAAGGTGCCTGCCAGCGCTGGGGTGCAGCGACAGGGTGACTTCTGCCCACTTCACCTAATGGCAAATCCCCTCCCAGCTGGTTTGCATCATTTGGCTGCTATTCCCTTGGATTTGATTGATACGTTAGTTTTAGGGATGCCACAGTCTGGTTGTTTACTTCTGAAGGGTACGCAAGAGAGTCTCGCTCACGTTCAGGTTAACGACTCACAACAGCCATATTATCTTACACTTTTCTTCCTTTAAAATTTCCCCTCCTTGCTGTGCTGGTGTGGAGTACTCACCTCCCCGTTTCAGGGGGTACGAGTTCAGACATGCTCATCCGGGCTTGCTCATAGGTGCTGGTACATACCTCTGCGCAGCGCGGGTCTCTGCCGAAGAGCTGTCACGACAGGAGAGGGGCTGCGGGCACGTGGCTTGGGAAACCGAAGGGGACCCTCTGCTTGGGAAGGCAGGGCATGGCAGCCTGCAGCTGGCTCTCCTCGCCTTGCTATGCAGTGTTTGAATAGAGATGTAGTAGGTATAAAACCGGAGTTCTTCTCAGCTTGCTGCACGGCGTGACACGGTGTAGATGACCCCCTGCTTAAATTCTGACAACTGGTAGTCTCTGCTGAGTGCTTCAGAAGGAATAAGCCACGTTCCTGTTTTCAGAAGTCTTGTTGTGAACGAGCTGTCTAGTGAAATGGAAATTCATCACCTGAAGTGCTAAAGAGCACCTTTGTTTTCCAAAGGGAAACTAGGACGAACACCCAGAGAGGCTATTGGAGGGAAAGCATCGTTCTGCATGTTCCTTTAGGATGTGTGTTACCTTTAGCTTCCCAATAAGCTAAAAATCTTCATGTGATTTGTATGAATTGAGGCCTTGATAGTCAACTCTTATTCTGGGAAGCCTAGCAAGCGCAGGGACCCCAGGACCTTATTTGCCTGCTGTTAAATTCAGCTTGTGCAGCATGGGACACGGAGGAAAAGCAGATGAGCGCATGAAATCTTCATAAATCTGTCAGGTAGGCATCTGTGGTTAGCAGTAGCACTGCTCCTCTTATCTGTGCCTCCTCTAAACTCAACCAGAGATTCCAGGCATAACTCTGCATGTCCTTACAGCTTTATAATTGTGGCCCGCATGGCAAGTCGAAGAAATAATGAGGATAAAGTAGTGCAAACAATAGCTATACAAGCTAATTAGCCCTGCCTGTCACTGAAAATAATACAGTGGATGGGCTGACAATCTAAAGCCTCGCTTGAACTTTCAAAGCAGGAAGTTAGTACGAAGAGATCCTGCAATAAAGCTTTCCTGTAGCCTGAGATGATTTTAAGGGTCTGCAACCCATTACCTACTCAGCGGTCACATCATAAATTCCCCTTTAGGACCACGATGCTCTGTTACGTGCTTCATAATGCAGTAGATATCCACGGTTTCTAAGAATTGGTGCAACATCTCTAATGGAGTATGTGTCAGGTATTGCACAGGGCTATAACTAGTTTGCAGTTTGGTGCCAGACTACTGAAATGACCACCTACGCAGTGATGGGTTGGAGCATTTCAGAGCAAAGCCGTAAGCTTGGAAACCTCTGCAAACCTTCTTTTCTTGGAGCTTTCATTTTTCTCCCCTTTAAATGGGACAATTTCTCCTTAATCACAGAGCCTAATTCTGCCGTTGAAAAGGACAGCGTCTACTGAATTTAGCAGGAGGACTGAGGAACAACTCAGTAAGTCAATAGAGAATAAGCCTAGGAAAAGTCATTCTGTACATCATGAGTTTTAGCTCGAGAAGTCCCTGGGATGAAGATTGGTGGAGGAGTAATCTGGGAGGCAATTACTATGAAACTGCCCCCATTTCTACCCCCATCCTGGGCACTGTGGCTGTTGGCCACCACTGGAGGTCAAGCATGAGGGTGGCCAGCCCGGCGGTCTCATTTGGTGTGGGCTTTCTCAGAAATGCATCTCTGCGCCTGCAGAGTAACGTGAAAAAAACTCCTGTGGCACGTGGCGCTGGCACGAGGACCCGGACCCACTGCGGCGTGTGCCTGCGTGGCTTCCAGCCCTGGTGACCACTGACCCTGGAGGAGGAGCGAGTGGGACCTCGCCTGGTCTAGGAGGCTGCTCCAAGGGCACGGCGGGTAGAGCCTTCTCCTGGGGGCTTGAAAACAACCACATGTGTAACTTCTTCCTGCTACTTTGGTCTTTATGCTCCTAAATTGTGTGAGTTTGGCTTTCTGGTAAATTAAAGTCAGGCCAGCGGTCTGTTTCAGATTTACACACGTGTACTTGAGAGGGAGCCAGCCTAGGGAGTCGAGCGAGGATGAGAAACCCGTCGCGTCCTGGCGGTGCCACAGGCTTGACGCACGGCCTCAGGCGTACTCGAGCTCCCCGGCTCTGCGTTCCCGTTGAGTTTTGTCATCGTCGTTGTTGTTGTTGTTGCTCTGAATGTTGTGGACGGTACTTTCTGAGCAGGTTGCCAGCCGCAGAGCCCCGCGCCCGGGCAGATGTCCCGCAGCTGTGCGGCTGGCCAGGAATTCCCACTTTGCTTTGAAGCAAATGAGCTTGTTCCACCCGGCGGTTTTCATCCCCCGCCAGACCGAGTGCAGACCCTCTGCTCTGGCTCAGGGCTGCCATCTATTTCTGCCTCTTCACGTGCTACAGATTGTACCCAGAGGTCCGGTCGCCAGCCGGGAGGGGGTTTGCTGCGTCCGTCCCTAAGCACCGTCACGTCCCAGTAAGGAGGCACTTAAGGGCTTGCCTTTCGGGTCCCGCAGCGTTTTGCGGTGCCTCAGTGTGAGCGCAGTATAATTACTCCCGAGCCGGGGCACGGCCTGCTTCGCAGTGGGGGAGGCTGGTGTTTTTTCAGCATCTGGGGTGCGAGTGCAGTTAAAAGACCGTGGGGTGCTGGCGCGCTGACGGAAAGGCGCTGCGGGCACGCCACGGCTGCGCAGGCAGCGGCCTGCTGTCCCCTCCCAACCCGCAGCCCCAAAACTTACTGAAAGAGAACATGTTTTTGGGCTGGAGGAGTGCCACAGCCTGGCTCCTGGGGGGGAGGAGGAGGAGGAGGACGGGTCCCCCGG
>NW_010537555.1:209960-295975 GCF_000687285.1 Phaethon lepturus | reverse complement strand
CGCCCCGGTAGTTCCCTTGCTCAAGAGGGGCCAAGGGATGGAATAATTGGGGTGGTTTAGGTCATGATGGGCACAGGCAAACCTGTGTGCTGAAACTTGAACAGCTTTCACCTGTGACCTGCAATCCTACAAAATAAGAAACACTTTGTTTTCTAGCCCTGGTTTTTAAAACAAAACAAGAATAATTGTATTGGTAACAGTATTACACCACCACTTGCATACAAGATGTAAAGACAAGATGACTTACAAGTTTGCAAGAAACTTGTTAACCTGATGGATAGTAATCCTGTCTAGGAAGGGGGACCCAAGTCAAGCTTTTGAGGCTCTGTTTAAACTGGTCTTCCAAACAAGAGCAAAGGAGTGCAGATTAAATTAAAAAGTTCATTGACTGCACTTGTAAGCACAGGTTTTCAACATGCAGCAAACAATTAATTTGTGTTGACCTGCAAATGTATTTTTATTAGAAGTATGCGCTTTTAGACATACATGGCCTAATGAGGCCACAGGGACTTCCTCTGGCAAATGCAAGAAATTGTGCAGTGGACACTACATTATGTTTTTCTCTTTAAAGTCATGTATTATGAGTTCCCTAGGACAAAGGCTTTTTTGTTTTGTTTTCCTTTGGTGTTGCTATTTCTTCAGTAGTGTGCCGAGGAGAAGCTTGGGTTTAAACATCCTTACATAGTACAAGCACTGTGTATGCTGTGAATTGCCAGCTCTTAATTGTTTTCTTGCTTATTTGGACTCTTAAATCCTGCTTGGCCTTTTTTTTTCTGGAGTAGAAAGGGAAAAAATCTTTTGACAGTAAAAGTTAATTTGTACTATCAGAACCCATCAGCAACTTCACACATTTCAATGATTGTATGAACTTGTCATTCTCTTATCCCCCTCGCCACCACCACCACTTTTGCTCTGCTCTAAGGCTACAATTCCCTCTGCATCTGCAGCCATTTGTAGTGTTTTGTGGGAGGTAATTCCAGACACACAGGCAGGAGCAAATCCAACAGTTTCATTGGCAGAGCCCCAGTAAGCCTGAATTACATTCTGCAACAGCTGTGTACCTAGTACTGATTTCTACTCAAAATGCTGGGTCCTAAGCTGTATCTTCTTACTTACTTAAAACAGTATTATATGCACTGCCTGTCATTATCTTATGAAAAAAATGCACAATAGTAACTACAGAGAGAGATTATAATTCTGTAAACCTGAAGTCTACCTCCTCAGAGATAATGCACTATTTGAGGGGAAAGCGGAAGAAACAGTTATGTCTAACTTTTGTCTATCACCTCGAAAACAGGGAACTGATAATTACTGTTAACCAAGGACGTTGCCCCTTCCTCTGTAACGATAACCTATTGGCTATCATCCATTTCTGTATCCCACTGAGAAGGGACTGCTGGAATTTCCTCTGCCAGGGACAATGGTTAAGAGCACTCGGACTCTTAATGTATATAACTGATTTTTTTAGGAAGGTAGAAAAGAGGTTGTTTCTAATTTTTTAATTTTCTGTGTTTCTAATGTCACAGTGTTGCCCAGATTTTTGGCAATTATATCCCCATAGATAGCATGCCTAAATAATTACAGAAATAGTGACATGAATTCTGATATATGAGTCCCCAAGGTGTCTCAACATCCTGTGAAGTGTGTAACTTCTGATAGAGCAGGGAGAGTCTATCAGGACATTTTGAGGCGTTATAACCATC
Organism: Phaethon lepturus; assembly: GCF_000687285.1. Lineage (NCBI taxonomy): Eukaryota > Metazoa > Chordata > Aves > Phaethontiformes > Phaethontidae > Phaethon > Phaethon lepturus. The sequence continues at coordinate 294,272 of NW_010537555.1, read as the reverse complement.
TCGCAATCCATCTAATTCTGATGGTTGCTAGTCCTCTCCAGGAATGTACCATGCTCACCAGTGTCACATTTTACTAATGGCAGTGCAAAATGTGCTACTGCTTCTATGAGCTGATATAGTTCAAAAATATGCAATGTTACTTTTCTGTTTGTTTGTTTTCCACATAGCTTGGCAAATACATTGTCTGTTTACTGACTGATGCTTCCTTTTCCACTTTTCCACTAGCCAACCAGTTTTGAGATGTTGCTCTTTGCAACTTGAATTGTTTTTTCATTAGATAATGTGGGAACTCAAACTGGTGTGGCATATGGCTTCAAAGAAAAAATGGCTAGGGTTTTATCAAGGTAGTTGTAGTTCTTGGGAGAGATATCTAGCCCACAGTTTCCCATACATCTTTTGATGAGGGATTTTTCAAGAATTTTCGTTGATAATTCAGAAAGCAGTTTGTTCTTTTTTCTTTCGTTTTTCTTCTTTCGTTTTCTTCCCTTTTCCCTTTTTCTTCCCTTTTCCCTCTTCCCTCCATTTTTCTTTTGTTTTTGTTTTTTAAATCTGGTTTTCCAGTTCAGCAAATGAACATGCACAACACCCTAACCTCTCACCAGTTTTATACATCAGGTCTTAATATCCCTGTCCAACTCCTGGGCCACTTAGAGGCACATCAGTGAGTGGAGTTTGAGTACTTGATGGCCAGCACAGTGCAATTAGCAATGCATCCTAGGAAGGTACTTTGATTTGTTATTTGCTTCTGATTTTACTGAGAACAGCAAAACCTGGTTCTGTCACCGTAATACATTAATCTGTTACTCATCAGCTAATAAGAAGCTGAACCTGATTTCCAGAACTGCTGAACTCTTGCAACTGCGCTTGAGGTGATTTACATCTAAGGCACTTAGTTTGTGTGAAGAAGTTAGTATTCAGTTTAACATTGAAGGAGATCTTTAAAAGTTAGATTAGTTAGATTGGAGCTGAGCAGTCAGACCGATGTCTTGGTGCAAGCACCAGAACTGCTTGCAGAAGCGCTCCTGGGGGTGAGGTAGTCATTATGGCTGACCCTTTGAAACCAGTATCTGATTATTAGAAGAGAAATGAGATAACCCGTGAATAGCGTAAGTGGGCAGCAGAGATGCTTCCACAGCACAGAGCACAGCAGGTATAAAATATGAGGTAGCATTTATTGCAATTTAAACATATTTTACATAAGTCCTAGTGTAGCATTTTGAGTGTGCCTGAGAAGTTATATTGGCCCCAGGAGAGCTACAAAAAATACTTGGGTCACAGAAGAAACATGCTGAAATTCTAGGTAAGAGAAGATCATACTATTCTCCTTTGGACTGCATCTAGAGATAAAAACACTTCATTATATGGTTACTTTACTGGTATTCTGTCACCATTGCAGTTTATGGTAAAAGTTTTGCTGGCTCCTGTCAGAATCAGGATCCCAGGTCCTGCATTAGGTGGTAGAAATGAGTTCAAATACGGAGACATTGACCTGTTAACAGCATAAACCAGGAAGAGCTCATATTAGTGTTTTAGACAATTAATACAACGGACTAGACCTACAACAGGTTTTAGTCATTTTGTGCCTCAGGTAACATGCTATGAAGAGAGTCTGTACAATCGGATCCCTCATGTAATCTCCCCGCTTGCTAGCTGAGCTGCCTACGGGCACGTCATAGTCCGAGTGGGCAGCTGGGTGCCAGTTCTTTTAGCTGTTCCCTCTCTAAGCTTATTTCTACTTTTGTATTACATGGCTCATTACTTATATTGTTTCGTTACTCATGCTGTCATTAAGCTGTTTTTGCTACGTAACTATATCTTTAGAGGACTCAACTTTTTTCTTCTTTACATACCTGCACACATTCTCAACCTTGTGGGTTTGTTTTTTTCACTCTCCCCTTATGTTTTCCTCGCAGATATTCTGTGAAGTGTCCCATTTTTTCCCCCTTCATCAACATTTTTCTCTCTCCCCCATCTCTCTCTTCCTCCCCCTTTAAGATAAAAGAAATTTTCATTTTCAGTCACTCTTTTAATCTTGTGACTTCTTTCTCTCTCTCCTCCCCCTGTATGCACAGATGTACATTTATTTAAAATTCAGATACAAATACATTTACTTTTGTCATTTTCATCTGCAGCTGTCTCACTTGCCTCCTTCATCTGAAAGCATGACAGACAAAAACATTAGTTGTGTTCATTATACCCTTGATAACACTGAAGCAGATTTTTCTCTAGTAAGGTAAATTTTTTTCACTAACAAGAGCGAGATCTTTTTCCTTTCTACAAAATGCATATACTGAGCTGAATTTCCAGCACTATGTCTATATTTCATCATAGCAGTAGTCATGAAGACAGTTCATGCATTACCACTTTTCTTCGTGTTCAGGATTGCTCTAGCAGCTGTTTTAGGAGATACATGACTGAGGTTTAGCTTCTTGACTGAAAAAAAAAAAAAGATTATAATAAGATGTTTCAACTAACACTAAGTATTTCCTTGGATTATTAATTAAATGAAGTTAATAGAATCTTTCAGTCTTACTATGTGATAACAGTATGATTACATAAAATTCTTAGTTTCCCATTTTCTAAACTAAAAATCCAGGCTGGATTCTTCTCCAGTGGAATGAATATTCATCCCATCTGTGCTCTAGGCAACCATATGATCTGCCTGTGGGATACCCTGCATTAGCAAAGAAGAATGAAAGTCATGCAGGGACCAAAACCTAAGCCATACTTTCAAAAAAATGCTGTAAGTGCTGGCATGTTCTGAAAAGTTTCAGACAAATGTTAACACCCCCCCTCCCCCAACAAACCCAAACTCCAAAAAAGCACAAATGAATAACAGTTTGCCAAATGCAAAAAATCGAGCTTCTTTCCGCTCACTTTATTTATTTACCACAGCCTCATTAAGCATATGAATTGGATGACTCCAAGAGCCCTTTTTCTGTAAGGCAAGTTTACACAAATTTGCAACTTGTTCCAAGAATTCCCAAAGTACTTCTATCAGAAATAAATAATCTTATTGAATAACCAAACAGAAAGTTACCAAGAAGTAACTATACATGTCAGGTGTACTGTATCTCTAACAAACTGTGGCCATCTCACTGTATTAAGTAAACCAGGAGAATTACTATAACCTAGGTACTTGTCAGAAGATCAAACACTTGTTTTGCTGCTGAAAATTAAAACAGATGCTTCCTGTTTTCCTTTTTACCTCTTTATGAACTGATGACTATGATAGGACTGTGGCAAAATATGGTAGTTTGGCAAATGTAGAGGATGCTGTGATACACTTAGGGATGAATGAAAAGGTTTTCAACACATCACTTCCTTTTCAGATACTCTGTCTTCTGCTTACAAATAAATAGCCCCACTTGGTTGGCTTGGGGAGTGTCCCCCTCCTCCTTTCTCTTACTCTGCTTATTGCTCCTTTCCATCCAGAGGCCACTGACTTTCTAGCTCAAGGCAACTCTTCACCATCTTCTGCAGTGTTGTCAAAACAGTTGTCTACTTTGCCCTGTACTAAGACATGCTGATGGCATATTTAGAGTAAAGAGAAGGGCTGTAAAATCATACCAGATGTAAAAGATGCAAGACAATGAAAACAAGGTTGTAATGACTTATTTGAAGTATGTTCCACAGAAAGAGTGAACATTCTTTAATAATTATGTTTTCCAGTGATTCATAGTTTATACCCTTCCTTACTCCCTAGAGAAGTGATGTATTGAGCCTTGCTTTAAAGGTAAAATAGGAACTGAAGGCACTGAACTGCTTTTGTTCATATTAATATTTCTAAATGCTGATGTACTGAATCAAGCAGCTGGTGTCTAGAGAGCCATGCTGTCTTATGCTACATTTTGGGCCTTTTATCTTTCATAGAAAGAGCAATCCTTTTTTAAAATAATAAAATAATTAGGCAACTGCTGCAATTTGTAGAATGGATAAACGTTCATGCATTTAGCAATATTAGAAATTGCGTGCTTGTCTTGTACAACTATGTTATTGTTACGAACTTTACAGAGAATGGCAAAGATCAATGGTATAGTTACTAATATACTTGGAGATGAAAAGGTAAAATTACTTATTCAGTGGAAAGGAAGGGCAAAGCTGATGCTCCAGGAATGTCAAATAAGATGTTTTTAGTAAAGGATCTGTTTAAAACATAACAGCAATCTAAAGAAAAAGTCACAAAGCATGGTTCTATACTCATATATCTTCCAGTTCTTTAATTTTCATGAATAGATATATCTAGACAGTAGTCATGCCTTTTGGTTTCTAGCCCCCCCCCACCCCGCCTTATGTTAAGGCATCTCTCCTGTCTTAACATAAACTTCACTGCTCTGAAAAAGCAGCTCAGTCAATACTATGGACAGATCCATTGTGAGTAATTTGAAATGGGGAAAGATCCTAAGCCCAAAAAGAGACAAAGTGGTAACTCTTCCTAATGCCATTTTAGTATTTCAAAGTGGATGATGACAGTGTTTTCGTGTTGTAACTGAAATGGGTTAGTCGTGTTTCACATACCATTGTCATTACAAGTTTTGCTGGATGAATAGATTCACCTGGTACCAGTCACTGTGTTCATAATCAACTTCAATGCTGGGATGAAGCATCAAAATTTTAACACAGGGTTCCTGTTGTAAGTACAGTGATTTTTTTTTTTATTATTATTATGCTTTGAAATTTAATTTTAAACATTTTTTGGTTTGACTAGTTGGCCATTCTTATCTCTTACCTGCAGTTTAGAGAGCCTGAGACAGAAGAGAAGAACCTAAATAGCCATGGCAGCAAATGAAATTACAGCATACTGAAAAGGTCAAAGCAGCCCAGCTCAAAATGATAATCTACAGAATACATGAGGCATTCAATTTCAAATACATCATTTTTCTGACAGAAATTGCAAAGAGCACAGCAAATGACAAGAAATGAATCCATAACTGTTGGAACGAAATTGGGAAAAAGTTCCAGATAAAAAATAACCATTTGTGTATTATTCTCAACAGCTGCCCTTGAATTACAGGGGGAGTTGGTTCCCCACAGTAGACCTGTATATTGGTCTTCTCTTTTGAGTGTTAACAGCCTTTCTTCTATTTTTTAGTGAAATACTTGGGTAGTCACAGAATGTGTGTGCAGCAAGGGTATTTTAAAAAGTGGAAGTTGTTCCAGAAACTTAGATAGCATTCACAGTGGAACTTGATTAGGGAAAAAATGGTAAACCATTTATTGTTACAAAAAGAGAAGGAAGTGAGCTCTAATGCCAGGTCATTAGAAGACATGGACAGAAGTAGATCTCTCAGACCATGCTGTAATGCTGCCTGATCTTACCATTTCAGTGGACTACCTGTCCCATGTAATATTTGGTATTCATGTTATTTTCCTTTGCAGCCCATATTTCTGTGACTGGTGAAAACATAGGAGGTGTAAAATGTCATTTCCTTTTGGGGATATTTAGCCGCTACAATCAGCAAGCGATCAAGTCAGGGAAATACCACGAGCCAAATTGTTATGGGGAGAGAGACGAGAAGCAATGCTGAGTGATTCTGTCACGAGCCATTATGCTTTTATAGTATGTAACACCTCCTGAGACAGTGAACTGAAAGATGTTGGCCAGTAGGGATTACTATCTTTTAAAATAAGTAGTAAGAACTATGTGCAAGGAGAACTCTCCTTTCAATGTTGCCTAATGCGGAAGGACAGAGTGCTTTGAGCAGCAATAATTGGCAGTCTTTTGCACTCCTGGTGCTTAAAACGAAATGGTGCCTTTGAAGCAAAGCATGCCAAAGCATGCCTTCTCATTTAATTCACCTCATCAGTCTTGACTGCAATTGTCAAAATTTTACTGTCGATGGGGATATGATTTTCAGTTTACTCACTAGTGATGAAAATAAGGCAATGATAGGTGATGTTTTGTTATCCTTGTTGTCTTTTGCTAATTCTTTATTTGGTAAACAATTCCTTCCCTGGGGCTACATAAGCAGGAAGGGCCTGTGCAAAGGTAGTAAGTGTGCTCAGATATCGCTTATCCTTTGTGCGTGATGGTGCTATGCTGGACATGCTCAGCACCCAAAGAACTGACTTTTAGAAGCACGCGCCTTGAGATGGACATGGCAGCTGTTAGGCCAGACTGCCTTCCTTAGGGAAACATTTCCAGGTTGTTTCTGGAAGCCAGACCCTTTCTGCTAAGGGACTTCTAGATTAATTCCTGTCTTTACACCATATGCGTGCGTTTGTTAACTTGTGGGTGAGATTTTGTATCTGAATGATGTACATCTGAGTCTGTGCTGTGGTTTACTATTTGAGTTAGGCTTCCAAACAACATTTCTTGGAGTTACAGCTAAATGACATAACTTCCAAAGATGCATTCTGTACAGCAACCCACATCAGTTTTGTTTTGCTTTTCAGTGTTAAAAGTGTTTTACAGAGATGTTATTTTAGATGTAGGTTACTTCACATCTAAATCACATTTGCATTGCTTTTGCTTCTGTGGAAAGTCTCCTGTCCGTTCTCCAATTACTCAACCACAGGGGATGAACTGACACTATATTTTTGCATTAAACTGAACACAAAAGGATTACAACCCAGATAGATCGAATTGTTCAATACATGTCTCCTATTGCATTCAGTCTAAGGGTTTGACTTGTTATTATTAAAAGTAATGACAATATGTATATAACAGAGTTATCATCCTCACTCTTTACTTTGAAAAATATATTATACATGACAGCCTTTACAGTTGGGGCATTAAAAATGTAGTTCAGATGCTTATTTTACTTACTAACTTCAGTTTATCACTTGAATGAATAAAAAGAATAAAAGTTCAACCAATCAATAGTTGGAGGTTGTGTGCTTATGATCAGGACAGTATGTAACGCTGTTGCAGGCTTCTCTAAAGGAGAGGAAAATGATAAGGAGCTGTGGTCTCAAGGATCTTGAAAACAGGGGGAATTCTCATGGTTGGATTCCTAAAAAAGGAATACACAGAACAGTCAATGGGGTTTCCATTACTGCCCCTAAAGAAATTAATCTTGCAAGACAGACATTCAGCACTAGTTCTGGAGAAAGAGGATATTGATCCCTGAGATATTTCCATTATCTCTTCATTGTCGTGAAAAATTTTTAGGTCTTCATGGGCACTATCTGCTCCAACTTGCTATGTATATAAACACCACCCTTGAAGCAGGAGAATTTACTGTAGCAGAAAGTGTGTCAAGTGACCTCAAGAGCTCATCTTAGGCTACCTATGCCTGCCAGTATATCCTCTCGACTGATGTTTGTCTAACTTTTTTTACAAAAATCTGAGACAATGGAAGTGTAGCAATCAAGTTCAGTGCTTAAGCTGGAAGGTTTTTCTGGTGGCTGACCTAAAGGCTCTGTCCTCCATAAACCCCGTGGTTTACATGTTGTCCCTTCCCTGTGGAAAAGGGAGAACAATTTCTTACCCATGTTGCTGTCGTAGCCTTCAAATAGATGAAAACTACTACCTCCCCTGTCAACATTCTTTTCTCAAGCCTGAAAAACCTCTAGTTTTTAATATGGATAAAAGAAATGTTGCTAGTTCTATTACAAATTATTTTAAAAAGTGAAGTCATAATACAAAATAAATCAACTACTGAAAGCAGGCAGATCTGGAAAGAGGAAGTAATTTATAGGACAAAATGAAACTTGTGTTGGTAAACGCTACAATAACTGTTTAAGTAAACAGCCTTTTTGGTGAAAATGCTTGCATCATTTTTCCTTCATATAGTTGGAATACTTTTAAGGAAAAGGCTCAAGGACTGAATTTGGAAGGATAAAGATTGAGTGGGAAACAATTTTCTGATGCTATCAAACTGCTTGAAATGGGAAAAAAAATTTCCTGAGTTGACAAAACTTTTTCTTTTATTTTAATTTTGCAACAAACACTGAGACACATTTATAAGACAGTTTTGAAGAAAGTAGAATAATCTGGTGACCTCGACACTGTTGAGGATTGTGGGGCTCTGTCTGTAATAGCACATCAAATAGGGCCAAGGCATAGGCTTAACAGTTGGTATGCAGTTTTCCTTACTCTTACTCTCCATACTCCCAGGGCCAACTAAAATCTTCCTTCAGGTGCCCCACCCATTGCAGGGAGGTTAACATGGAGGATGAGCTGTTCCCAGATGTAGTTTTCCACAGTGTAAGATATTTCAGCCATGTGGATGCAAGCTTTGTCATGCTGGCTGGCCTCAGAGCCAGAGGGCTGAGGATGGGGGTTGGACTGTTGGTTAGAAAATGTTGGACTGTTCTCACTAACCAGTGACTTCTGTGTCACTGCGTAATGGCTTCTCTGTGAGTTGCCTTCCTCTTACCCTCTTACAGTTTTGGTTCCTGTTCATCAAAGACCTTTTCCAAGTTCAGTCAAATTTGCCATGTTGCTGGGAAACAGTTTACTTTGGATTAATCAGTACCTTTTGAAGAACATTTTGTCAGAAGATTTGCAGACTAGCAATAAGGGCAAAATCTGGCTCCACTGATATCCCTTTGGCTGTTGTGGGTTTCTAAAGGCAGATCATGTTTCTGTGGTGGATTCAGAAAGCATGTCAGAGATAGCAGATAAAATGAATGAATTAACCTTGTTTGATATATTCTTCCCTAACAAGGTGATGTTTCTTTTTGTTCAGTGGTGAACAGCAATGTTCTGTGGTGAATGCAATTCAGCAGGTGTTCAAAAACAATTACAGTTATTTTCTAGATTGATTTATTTGCCCCATCTTACTTTTTGGGTAAAATTCAATCTCCCCAAGCCCTTTTTAAAGCAAATTACAGTGTTACCTGTATTGTTATTTCTGACCTTTACTGCTTCCACTGTACTCTTGCCTTGTTTCTGTGTGTCACCTCCACAGACTCACCTGTATTTGTTTCTCTGGGCTACCTCTTACATTCAGAGTGGCAGAGCATTTCTTGTATGTCAGGCACCTTTGCTTTCTTCCTCAAAACCCACTTTTCTTGTCTTGCTAGTGCTGATGTATTCCCATCACCTCTTCTTGTCTCTTGCAGTGTCACATCTCTGTTGGGAAATACTGAAACTAATTTTCTGTGTATTTATTAATTTATATAAGAATTTGCACAATAATGACTTCTTTTAACACGTAACTTTTAAAATGTCCTTTTATATAAAAAAATGTATGTGTATGTTATTAATGCCTGTCCACGCCCATTTTTCACAATCATTTTTGAGCCTTATTGAATAAAAATGTGTTCAATTCCATGAAGGTAATTTAATTTAATAAAGTTGCAATTTTCCCTTTTGGTACAGCATTGCATAATGGTCAATATGTGGCATATTGTTAAGGAAAGAAGAGGCATTCTGACTCAGAAACCTGTCAGAGGTAGATATATTTCTACTTTAGGCTCCTTTGTTGAGATGGGCAAGAGAGTAATGTACAACACAATTCTCCAGTATGACAGCCAGGGCACTAAAGATAGAGGTCTTGTTTCTGTCTATCCAATAATCAGCTTGCTATCCTTCATTCATCCTATCTAACAAGGGGACACTAGAAGTCTTGGCTTGTTTAGACTATTTCCATTTAGCAAATGGAATTGAAAGAGGAAAGTTACTGCATTCTCTAAATAATGTCAGGAAAATGAAGACTAAGCAAGAACAACTGTTTAAGCTAAAGAATATATATATTAACTTTCTGAGAGTATATTGAGGCTGGAAATCAGAACATGCTTTATAATCATCAGACAAATAAGGTTCTGGAACAGCCTTTTAGTTGGGAGGAAAAAGCATAACTCGTTTTTAGGAGGAGCTTGATCAGTTTATGAAAGAGATTACATGATGTGATGGTAGAGAGAGACCTTATAGTCAAGGCAGTCTCTTCCAAATCTTCTGTACCAGTAGAAGTATCCTGTTCAAAAATCTCCTTAACCAGCATATCACTTGGAAAGATCGAGTTCTTTCTGTCAACAGTGAATAATTTTGTTGTTATTTCTCACTTGGTCAAAACTTTCACTTACATCAAAGTGAGTTGTGCTGAGTGAGAGTATCTGAATCTGTTTCCACGTAATAAGTTCATGCCCCGCTGTGACTGAATTTTCACTGTACATGAAAATAAATTAGAAACTGTTTTTGGGTAAATGAAAAGAATGTCAGATGCAAGTGGTTTATTAATGTAAGTGGCAGTCAAGTTCTTAAAGTGTGTTGTGCTGGGAAATTTACTCCAGTAAAAGGGATTCGCTGTTTTGTTGGGAGGCCAAAATTTTCAATAGCCACTCAGAATTAAATTGAGAGAACAAGTTCCGATCTTTTGTGGTGGGAATATATAAGGCTTAGAAAAGCTGTTGGACTTCAGGTTGTGGTATTGCATTGGGAATGCAGGAAGCAGAGAAAGGAAGACAGACAGGCAAGATACTGGGTTTCTAAGAAAAGGATGAAGTGGAAGCAATGATAGGTTTCTTCTCTTTTTGCTTAGTTTATTTATGCTCATGCATCTTAGCAGACTCACTGGCTTCACTGGAATAATTTAGGGATTGCTGTGTGCATATGTAAGTAGCTAGACTGTATCTTCAAGCTATTCTTGTGTCCAAGAGAAGTTTTGGTTGCCAGAGGTGTTTAATCCCAACTTTGTAATAATTATCTGAGTAGTTGTCTTTCTCCCATTTTTCAACTTGATTATTTAAGGCTGGATGAAATGAATGTAAAGTTATACGTAATCTTTCAGGTGTGATAATTCAAGTACTACAGCCAATTACTAGAGCAGAATGCTCATTTGACTTGAAGGTGTGTTTTATTGTCTGAAACATAGAATAGAAGAGAATATTTCAGTTGGAAGGGACCTACAACGATCATCTAGTCCAACTGTCTGACCAATTCAGGGCTGATCAAAACTTGAAGCATGTTGTTAATGGGATTGTCCAAAAGCCTCTTAAACACTGACAGACTTGGGGTATCGACCACCTCTCTAGAAATCCTGTTTCAGTGTTTGACCACCCTCTCGGTAAAGAAATGCTTCCTAAAGTCCAGTCTAAATCTTCGCTGGCAGAGTTTTGAACCGTTCCCACAGGTCCTCTCATTGGATGCCTGGGAGAAGAGATCAGCACCTCCCCCTCTGCTTCGCCTCCTCAGGAAGCTGAGGAGAGCAATGAGGTTGCCCCTCAGCCTCCTTTTCTCCAAATCTGTGAGATGTTTCATCAGTTTTCTGGATAAATGAAGTTATACCTTTCTGAAAGAATTCTGCCAGATGCTCAATAATCCCTCTGTGCTTGATATATTATTTCTAGTATAAAAGAGAAAGCATAAAAATGGTTTCTTGCAAAGTTACGTTCCACAGGCAGTTCCTCAAATGATAACTTTCCATCTAGATCTTTTAAAGACAAGTATGTTTTTGTGGCATAAATCAATGGATGCTTTCATTTCCACATGCGATATAAGCTAATGCTGTGTTTCATGGTGTAGGTTATAAACAGAGAGTTTATTTTAAGAATGATTTAAAATTTTTTAAGGAAGAGTTTAGTTGACAAGTTAGAGAAGATTGATTATTATATTGGAGGAAAATTGTGAAGCCATTACTTTAATTTTCATTACCTTTTCATTTTTTCTCAGGCAAACTGACTGAACTCAGTGGGTAGAACCACTAAACTTAGTTTTTGTCAAAAAGAATGAATTTTCCTAGTTGTGATCTTAGTTTTCAATGCGTGAAATCTGAAATAGTTGTCATGGAAATTGGCAAGTTTAGCAATGATGTACTTGGGAGCAGGGCCATCCTGTGGACATTATCTCTTTCGAAAGTGTAGCGTATTATACAAACACACAAAGGTTACAAAGCAAGGAGCAAGACAGAAATTTGTTCTATACTCAAGTTCTCAACAAGAAATACAATGTATGTTTTAGTTTTAAATATTGCATTTTTAAATTCATTGGCATATATAGATTTTTTTTGCCTGGTTTTGTATGGCAGTGTTAGTAGTGACCCACAATGTTAATGAGAAAAGCTTTATCAATTAGCATTCTCCTAAATGTATGAACATAATTTGTGTTTTAGAGACTATTATTATGAAAGCATTATTACCTTTATTCTAATATGATATTACCGTTTTTACTTTTTTTTTTGTTGTTGGGAAAAAATGCTGTCCCATGCATTGTGCTTTAAATTTCTTGTTTGAACCAAGCCTTGAAATCAAAGTGAATCTTTGGTATTATATCCGTATTGGCATGCTAGAGGGTCATTTGAAAGTAGGTCCACTCTGAAGATTGGAAAACTTTCCACAGATAATTTGGATGGAAATGATATTAAAACTGAAAACTGTCCTGAGAAAACGTTCAAATCCAAATCTCCTTCAAACTCCTTTCTCTAGGATTGGATTTCAAATGCCATGATATGAAGGGGGCAGATAAAAGCACAGGAATTTGAGCCTATTTTTGGATAAAAGTAAAGCTGTTCTGCTTTTGCAAAGATTTAGATTATGTTGGCAGCTTCTTCTAAGCATTTGTTTGCATGCACAACAGAATTTCTTTTAGAGTTACCTAGGGGATCTATATTTTAAAATTTGTCCCAGTATTTCACTATGAGGTATCATATGATGAACTTTTAAAATACTTCATATTGCAATAAATGTAATGCTAAGCAGAGATCATTTATACATTATGTATGGTAATGCCTCAGGAATATAATTCTGGAAGAAAGTCAGAACGCAGTGCAGTAGAATACTGAAAGTCTTTTCAGATTAAATTCAACTTTATCACTTGTGGGAGACACCACCTAGTTAGGTGAGCAATCTCATCACATCATTAAATTTATATTTCTGCTGTTCTTTAAGAAGAGTGCTCATGTGATTGGATTAAGCAATCTCCTCCTGTTCTATATTATGTGTATAATCTTTGCTTATATTTTTTGAGACAAAACTATAGATGGGAGGGGCAGTTGATTCTAGAAGATCTGAGACTATTGTCTTCTCTTTCTATCTGTAGGCCTAGTAATAGGACACCATAGGGAGCTGTCATACACTTCATTTGAATTTAAAAGTAGCTTTCTGCAAACTTCTGAAAGTTTCACTACTCTCTAGTTTAGTCCACTTCTACCTTCAAAACTTGTCAATTCAGATATTTCTGAAAGGGAAAAAAAAAGTCAGAATGGTTAATTGTTTCAGTATTGTTGGGATTGCTACTTATCAATCTTACCATCTGGTAAACCATCGTATCTTCTACAGAATGCAAGTACATAATAGCAAGGAAAAGGAAGAACATCATATATTGTCCCTCTTCTATACAAACCAACGTAATGGGAATCCCTGTCTCCCTGTTCTCCGATGCTGTTTCAAATGGTCAGGCTTTGCTTCCATCTGTAATGGCAAAATAATTAAATTACATCAGGATAAACTAGGGAAGGGAGATGGTCAAGAACCTGTACAAACCCATGACAAGAAAAGTGAATAAAACAGTTATTCTCTTAATCAAATAATATACTTGTGGATTTTTATTTAAAGGTGATCAGGACATGTTATTGATCCATATACTGCCACATCTATCTTTTTAGCAACTAATTTTTGTCTATATTTTAAGACTACTTAAAGAAGTAGCATCAGTGTCAATTATAAAGCAACAGTGAGATGGAATGCCCATTTACTGTTACTTACTTACCACTAAAACTTTGTTTTGTTATTAACACATTTGGTATTCTTAACTCTGTCTTTCTTCAAGTTCAGATGTGTGGGTTCGTTCTAGAAATAGCATGATAGGAATAGCAATCAGGCATTATTGATTTTTCTCCTGTTTAATAAAAGGGAAAACAGACTTATTTAAACTATTTCATTAGAGAAAGACTCAGCGTGAGTCATTCTGTTCTCTTCGCGCAGTACTGCCAGCTCTCCATTACAGAGAGGCCTGTTTTCCTCGTAACTCTGCCAAGCCAGCATCTCTTCTGCATAGGGGAGAATATATTCCAAGCAGCTAATAAGCTGAGGAAGCTTACATTGCAGCGTTCAAGGAGGAGGGGGAGCTGAGAAAGTTCAGCTTCATCAAATAAAGATAGGGAATTTCACTTTCCTTTTATGTTTTGCAGTCAAGGGAGAAGTTGTGCTTTTCCATGTTCCTCCTTATGCTACTAACTCTGGATCAACTTATTTTTCTCTATATTCCTACTAGGCAGGTTTGAGCCCCTGTTCATGAAGTCGTTGTCAATCCAAGACTGACACTCAAAGGATGGTTAATTTGTGTATCTGATTTGTTTTGCCCCCCCCTTACCTATGTTTGAGAAGCCCACTGTGGAGGAAAATACTACTTTTATATTATTTTTAATTTATAAGAGTTCTAAAAATATATTTCAGCAGTGCTAGTTCAGCTGAGGCAAATCTGACAAGCCTGCCATTACTTCAGGTGAATTTTATCAGTCAATGCATGGCTATATGCAGTGGATGTTTTAAACCGAAGGTATTGCGTTACCTAGGGACGCTTAGAAAATATCATTTCATATCTGAGGTTCACACTATCCCAAGGTAATACATGTTTTTCCCTCTGAGGCAATATTCAGCTTCATTTTTTAGCCATGGAATGATGGCAGTGGTGACCCTTTGCTTAACCTCCTTGATATGGGCAAGTAAGTGCAAGTAGTTCAAGGATGAAGAGGCAACATTATTGTGCTCCAATAATGCTCCAATTCCTCCAACTCTTTTGGAGGAAATATGGCATCAATAGGTCTCTCTGGGGATACTGTAATGGCAGAGTACTCCAACCTCCGTGAGGGCCATCACAGTTGTCATATCTATAATACACATTTTAATAGCCCCTTAATTACACATTTACTCAATTCAATGAGTATTTAATTAACTATTAAGTAATTAGCTGTTTGCTTGAGAGATCATAATGCTTCTGTAAATGGAGCAAATAGGTGATACGGGAGCTTTTGTAAAGGTTTTATGTATAAATATACGTTATATACACATATACACACATACATGTCAGGAATTAAGCCGGGAGGTGACTTGGGTATAGAACGCTCTAGGAAATGTTTATGATGCTGAACTCTGACTTGTGACCCAGTAAATTGGTTACAGTACAGAAGTGTTGCTAGCCCCTTGCAGGTGCTATGAGGCTGGGTGCTCAAGCCCCTGGAGATGGCATAGGGCCCCTGACCTCTGATCAGGGCTGAGAGAAGGTGGTGCTTCTTGTGGCTGATTCCCACTTCTCTTCTGTTCTTTGAGCAGACAAATGCATCTGTCTCCTGTGAGTCAGTTGCCTCCCTGTTCTTTATCAACACTGATTTGTAGCAGCGGTAGTTAACAACCTTACAAGTTGCTGGAAGGAATGGCTGAGACTGAGGAGTTCCTGAGTAATTTTCCGTTAAATGATAAATAGAACACAGCCACTTTTTTCCTAATATTTGGGTGTGGAAGCAAATGTTTACATTGATAAACAAGTATTGTCATTTGAAGTGGAAAGTTTCTTCAATCTGCTTTGAATAAAATATTTCACTGTACCTTAGAAAAGTTTCAGCTTCATTTTTTTGGCTTGCTTTGCAGAAATGTTCTCCTTAATATTCAGTGAAAAGTCAATTATTTCAGCAGGGAGTTCCATTTTCCTTGTTTTCAAATGGTTGCATCGTTCTCTTAAAATGACTTGAATATCACTGTTGTGGCAGAATTACTGCATAGGAAGCTACATGGGGGAAAAAAAACAAGCATTCATAAACCAGAGCACCAGCACATTTATGTGACTAACACAACAATTTTGTTTAGAACTTTCTGCTATTATCTTTAGTCCTATGTGGTAAACTTTCTAATGTAGATGATATCCCCTGGTGTAATGTTTTCACAATTTGCACCCAGTTTAAGAAAAATCAACATTTGTTAATAGAAGCTATTGTTTGTTTATCCTTCAGTCAGCTAAATGACCAGCGGAAAAAGACTTTGGTCTACTTCAGTCTATTCATGAGTAATGGTTTATTTAAACTGGGAGACCAAAAAGAGATAAAAGGAAATGAACACAATAGTATGAAGAAATAGATACAGAAAATTTTAAAAGTAACTCTATTAGCAACATGAGTCATACAGAATTGGGTTTTTCTTTAACTGCCTAATGAAGCTCTGAAGTATTAGTAAGACAGGAGAGCAGTCATGGCATTGCAATGCTGAAACCATGTTTTGAGAGTTACATTCCTTTCATCTTTCTTCCTGGGTGAGAGGTGTCAGGTATTACTAAAAGCACTTCTTGTTTCAAGTAACTGTGACAAGTAACTGCCCAGTTCAATTTCTACAGTTTATTTCCTGCTTGTAATTCTCTATGTCGGCTCTATAGTCAAGGTCTGGTACATTCTTAAGCACAGCTGATCTAGACTTTGCCAAAAGACTGCACTATTGCCAGAGAGTCATTCTGACAGTTGTCTTTTAACAGTCCAGCACTATGATTTCCTTGAATTTTCAGTTTTTGTATTAATTTTTAAATATTTTATGCTGTCCTCAAAATCAAAATAGTCAATGTGTTGAGAATAATGTTTATAAAGTAATAATTATCAATGTGTTGTCTGGAAAGCTTGTGTCAAGGACATAGCTTAAATGTGCTGCAAACTACTTTCCACTTTGGGGTCCCTGGGCTTCAGCCATTACTTGGGCATTTTGCGTGTCCCTTCCTCACTGTGCTACTTGATGTCTTTGCCAGACTGTTGTCCCACATCCTCCTCTCAGTTTTACCTTTTTGAGCCCTATAGTCTCAAGCGTATATTTTATCTTCAGACCTGTTCTATAGGCTTTCTTGAACTGGATGCTAAACATTTCAGAATTTCCTATTCCTATTTAATTTAATTTAAAAAAACAAAAAGCGAGAGAATGTGCTGTCACTGTCACTTTGTTTCTTCTCTCAATATTGTTTACTATTTGTACTATGTAAGTGCCACAGGTTGACTGATGTTTGCAATTGATGGATATAATTCATCAATAGGTTAAGGTGTAGCCGGCTCATTAGCTGAACTGTGTTAATTGCCTGTGTATGTACTACTTCTCTGCTGTCTTTAGCAATTTTCATATTAGTGCAGCCAACAAATGAGTCCTACTAGGTGGTGTAAATTTGCTTACGTTCTTAGAGATTTTGGAGGTTCTAGGAAGAAAAATAAGCTTATGTGTGTTTCATTTTTCCTCACCTCCATCTTCCATGTACATGAATACACTGTATCTGCTTAAACAATTCCTTCATTTGGTGAAAATTTTTGTACATCCAGGAATACAGGACTGGTTTTGTGCTTTATCTCAGTTAATAGCTTTGTGATGCATTTGTAGCCTATGTGCTAAGTTGGTTTGTATTTCATTTTAAAAAGAACATTCATTACTGAAATGCCGAAGTTTTCACTGCAGTAGCTCCAATGAAAGGCATTTCAAGCTGTTCTAGGGAGAGGAAATGGGAAATGAAGATAGATGAGAGGCCTCAGCATTATCTTTATTTCACTGACACAGAATCCTTTAATATTCAGCTACAGTCATAAATGGGATGTGAAAGATGCTTCATGAATACAAGATACATAAATATTCACGTGAATTTGGATGGTAAGTTTTTTAAACATTGCTGCATGTTTTGCATTTGGTTTCACACTGACTCTATCATACAATTATTGTAATACAGCTCTGATATGACATTAAAAATAAAGTACAGTAGTAAATGTGCAATGAAAGACACACGGAAGTCTTATCATAGCTTGAAGTTCAGACTGCAGATGATGTTTTTTTTTAAAGTTATTACATAATATGAGAAATAATAGGCTTTTTTTGAGTTGTTCACAAAAATTTCTAAACTGCAGTAAACAGGATGGGAAGTTTTGTCAAATGGTTAGTAATTCTGACATAGTTAACTCAAATGTTACCACATTTTGAGATGTATTTTCGCAGCACAGTACAGTGCATTGCAGTGTATTTTCATGGCACAGTACAGTGCCATGTAGATCTATGTGTTGGATCCTGGCAGTACCTTGTTATTAAGGTGCTGCAGCTAAAGCTAAAAGTGTCTGGTGTATTTTTGCTGTTGATGTAATTTGATTACTTCTGATTCCATAGCTACGTAAGCAACCTTCATCCTGTGTTCAAGGGAATATTGCAGGCATGCCTTGGGGCAGAGATTAACACTTTTTCCGAAGATTTCAGGGAATCTAATGATACAGCAAAGCTCCAGGTGGGTTTTCACAAGAGCTGAAGATATTTATGTAAGCAATAAGGTTTTTCCACCAACGCTGAGCTTTGACAATGGCTTAAGTGAAACAAAACTTCCTGCACCACATAACAGCAATAGCACAGAGAGGGATTTGCGTACTCTGAGACTTTTCTGCAGGGACTGAGTTATAATTACAATGAAGGAAACGATCATGTGGGATAAATATGTGAGCTAGGTTATTTGCACAGTACCATATATGTCTGCAAATATAAGGTTTCTTACAGGGATCATCTTTTAAGTCACAGTGATACCAGTATACTAGATAAAGCATTTTGAGATAGTCTGAGTAAAATGGGTGAAAAAATATAGAAGCTCCATGTAGAAGCTGCTTTGGTGTATTTAGTGACTGAGGAGAGAGAGGCCTTGGATCCAAGCCAGTCAAATTTCTGTGGTGAGTCAAGGCAGGCAGTGGTGACGATGGAACTGCCCAAGCAGCAAAACGTGCCTTTTAAGTGTGAACCTGACAAAAATATGTACTATGCATTTCTAATGACACTCAACAGGCAAAAAGTTTAAAAAGCCAAATAAGCCAGCTTCTGGAACAACATGGAAACAGAAATTCTTAGACAATAAGAAAGGACATTGTTAGATTTGTCTGCCAAACCTCATCACTTCCACCTGTGTGTGAGTCATAGCAAAGACTTCTATTCTATCTCTCTTCTCACTTCTGCTCGTTCTTAGTGGCCTACAGGTCAATAAAACCTCCTCCATTCAAAGCTAAGCTGAAAGATACCCAGTATCATATATTCTATCTAGTATCTGAAGTACATTTCCCCCCCTAAAATCTATCCCTCTGAACCATAAGATTTGAATCTTTGCCACAGAGCTTCTGACTGTGTGTTGTTGCCAAAGACAATTCAAAAATTAAAATTAGACATATGGTACTTGGTAATAATGAATGAGCATCCAAGATTTCAATTTGGTTTCGGTAAGTGCTCAGAAATCTGGGTGTTTATCCGAAATAGAATTAGACAGATGAAAAATGTGCTGGAAATTTTCCTCAGATGAACTGTATCAGAGATTTTAATCTTTTCTGGGCTTGGTAGGAAGAGTCCTCTCTTCTTTTGGCATCTTAAATAATTACCGGATTGCCTGTGTTTTGATTTTCACTACTTTCTATTGAACTTCGAGCAAGTTACAATTCTGTTCTCTGTGTCTCATCTATTTTTAAATAGATAATATGTTCTTTGCTTCATGGGATCATTGTTAGAGACAAATCTAAAATTTTGGAGCAGCAGACTACTGCAGTCATATAGAAGAGGTGGTCATTTAGCTCAGATTTCATCTGAATTTCTGAGAACATCAGTTTTAGTATTACCCCTGGTTTTCAAATTCTAGCTTTTCAAAGAATCTGGATTGTAGAGTGAAGTGAAGGAAATAAAAAGAAAATAAATGGACCAGCTTCTGTGTAAGCCTATGAGAGCCTATGGTTTATTCATGACCAGCCCTTATTTAACCAAAACTAGCTCTTTTACCTCAAATCTTCAGTGAATACCAATCTAGTAATTTAAAAATCTATTTTCTTAGCTTCTTACACCATACTGTGTACTTGATGTGGTTGTTTAACTAGGTGATGTCAATATGCACTAGTATGTGGGCAAAAGCAGAGTATAATATTGGATCAGAAATTCTCCCTTTATAGTAATAGAAATTATACAATATGCTACATCTGAGTGTAGGTGTACATATAAACAAATATAAACAAATTTGTGAGTAAGAATAAAGGGAGAAAGAAAATATCAGGTCAACCTCATTTTAGTCGTCTTCAGTATGGGAAGAATTGATAACAAAGAATAAAACCAAAACATGCTGAAACAGTTTTCCATAAAGTAAGCACATCAAAGAAACAAACTGAGTTGAAAACAAAAGAAGTTAGCAGCTCATCCGCTGCATATAGTAAAATACAGCTAATGAGTGAGTTGATGAAGGCAGTCAAATTTGGATCCTATTTGTCACTCCAATTTATCTCTAGAAAATAAAATTGTTACATCATTAACGACTACTGCTGTTTCCTCTTGACTTTGAAGGCCAACTGGAAAGTTGGCCTGAGAGCATCAACTAACTTGCAGTTGATCAGAGGGGGAAAAAAATCCATTCATTACTGAAACTGGAATCATGGCCTTAAAGAGCTGTGGTAGCAATGGATGAGACTTCTGCTGTAAAAACGATATTCATTTCAGAACTGGAATTCTAGAGAGCAGTTTAATTCTGCCATAAAGGAAATGCAGTTAAGAGCCTGTATGGATTTTTTTTCGTTCTGCTACAACTGATTTTCAATGTAGAGGTTGGTTGTGGTATTTCAGATTCTTTCAATTGTTGTAGATTTTTAATTTTGTTGTGCCAGTGGTGTACAATCCCTAGTTCTCATGTGGAGATTAGATCCTGCTCACTTCTAAGGTCACTATCATGTGGATAGTCATACATGTTATATCTCATAAAAGAGATAGTTTCTGTCTATTTCTCTTCCTGGTTACATTTTGGTTCTCATTCACAAAAGCTATTGAAGATATTTAATTGGAATAATTACGAAATTTCAGGTTAGATTAAGTTAGTATT
This sequence comes from Phaethon lepturus, assembly GCF_000687285.1. NCBI lineage: Eukaryota > Metazoa > Chordata > Aves > Phaethontiformes > Phaethontidae > Phaethon > Phaethon lepturus. The sequence continues at coordinate 273,574 of NW_010537555.1, read as the reverse complement.
TTTCAGACAATCTTATCGCATAACAGTCCATTGGTCTAATTTAGAAAATAATCATTTATTTTACCTGTTTTGGCTCTTGGGCATTCAAAAGACCTTTTCAAACCTCTTTAATCTTTTAAAATGTACTTTAATTTTATTTGGCTAATGAGATTCCCTCACAAAACACTCCATTAAAAATAGGGGAAATTCTGTAATTTTTTGGATGTGCAGTTAAGTTCATTCTCTTTTTTCCTTGTTTCATACTCGTTTGTGCTACGGAACAACCCAAAATACTTTGGGGACAAATGCAAATGCAGTTGGCATTCAGAGCAGTAGTGCATGATCCTTACTATGAGTCTAGGCTACCATAAGATAAAACAATACAAAAATAGCACATAGCACATCTTTCTGGGATAGATAGAATTTCTGTATCCCCAGAGAATTCCTTTACTGTCACCTGTCAACAAGCATCTGATACTATTCTCAGTATGGTTCTTCTAACCTTTCTTGGGAAATGAGACAGGGGACTTCAATGCATTATATTAATCCTTAGTCTTCTCTATAAGTGGTTATGTTTACCTGTTACCAGATGAGGTTTTGTGCTGTAAGCTTAACTGTTTCTCTAAACAGGTTTATCTTATGCCTTGGTAGAGGAAGGAATATATTGTTGTTGATAATGCCGCCTTTTCTTTATGCTTTATTTCTGAGTTGAATAAAATCTGTCAGATCATAGCAATGAAAAACATGTGTAAACTTGCTCAGAATGGGGAACCTGCTTTTTCAGGAATTGATCACTGAATCAAAGTGCCAGTTTTGCTTCTGCAGCATCTGGCTTCATGATGAAATTCTCAGGTGATGGGGTGGAAGTCTTTGATGCTGAGTCTGCCACATCTGTTAGCAGGTCATGGAGATACAGCGACAGGAATAGCTCCATGTAACTCGCCATTTGTTCTGAATGCATGATAGTGCTGATCTCGTCTAGGGGCACCGGGAAGGACAAAGTGCGCTAAGTGTATGTTACAAAGAGGTTTCTACAGTCAGAGCTCACTGCCAGCTAGTAAGACCAAAAAGGCAGTAGAGAGGCTTCTTATAAGTCTAGCTTGACTTTAGCAACAAAACTGGTGTGAGAAGGTTCAAAATCGTAACACCTCTTCTGCATTAAACAGGCATCTTAGAGAACCTGCTTAAAGGCTCATAGCAATCACTGTTAAGAATTGAAAAAAAAAAAAAAAGGAACTTCTACAGTATTAAGTGATGAATAGCATTTGAATCAGAGGCTAGTTAGGTGTTTTGTGCATGAGTAGCAGTGCTATACAATAACGTGTTATTTTTCTGGAATAACATGTGCAGATTTGACATGTGAGGAGAGCCTAGCTCCTCGCTTTGCAACTGCACTGCCAGAGTCTTAGCGCTGGTGGATGAACAATTAATATTGGATAGTGTAGATGTGTACACAGCCTATTTCCTTACAACTTTTTCTGGGTGAATTTAAGAAATGTGAACTAATAAATCCTGAACACCTACACTGGAGTGTGTGATTAAAGAAAGAGGCATCCTAAATTAAATACAGCTTTGATAGTAGTCCTATCCTATAGTCTTTCCATTCTGCATGTCCATCTTCCAGTCCACTTCAAGTCACTTCTAAACTGCAATTTTAGGTTCAAGGAGTATTTAAGAAAGTCAATATCTTTTACTGGTATCAACCTCTAATTTCAATAATTTTAGTATTGTTCTTTAGCAGACTAAATTATCTAAATAATGGCATCAGGATTTTACACAGTGTAATCTGAGACAGCTTAGATGATAATGACAGAAAACTTTTTTCTGTTTATTATCAGCTGTGCCAAACTGCAAACACTAATAAAAAATCAAGGCTTCACTAAGTACGTCAAACACTCTTGCATCCTGTTAGACACTGTTTTTCTTCCTTTGTCTCTTTCTCTCTCTTTTTTTTTTGTCTTGGTGCTAGTGGAAACATGCTCTGGAAAGACTCCAAAATGCTTCAAGTCTAATGCTTTGGGCTGTGAGAGATAAGTGAAATATATGGTATCTTCAGGGCTGACACTTCCAAATGCTTCTCTCTAAATAAATGGTATTGAAGTTGACCTCCATAAATCCTTCTTTACATTAGTTGTTCTGGAAAAATCTGTCAGTTTACATGGGTCAAGTTTTTTTAGTGACCTACATGACAAAGCCTGTTTTGTGGATATGATTGCCATGTCAATGTGTTTGAAAAAATAATATTGCACCCACCTATTGACAGTCTGAAGACAAGTAAGTCAAACTCATAAAATATTTTTGTTATCTTTTATATACTGTACATTTTGCTTGGAAGTACGTGGTTTTATTGTCGGACCTGGATACATGATTTCATTTCAAGAAATATCCAAATGGTTGATGTATGATTTTTTTTTTTTTTTACTGATTTTCTTATGTGTACAGCCTTTGTGAATGAAGAAGCACTTGTTTTTTTAAATAGTTTTCAGAGAAAAGGTGCATTTATTCTACCCCTTTAACAGGACAAATAGCCTATTATCAATAAAACACCAAATAACTGTAAGAGAAGCTGGCTTTTAAGACAACCATGTTAAGATAAAATGCCAAGGGATTTATTGGCATAGTTCAGGCAAATGTTTTTAGAATTGCAATCATAAGAAATTCCTGCAAAGTGATAAGCAATTATTAATTGGGCAGTGAGCAATGAATCTGACGTATCCTATCTAAAGAGAAATTAATTAGAAATGAATTCACATCTCATTTCTCAGCAATGGACCAATGCTATTAGCTTTTATATAACAACATAAACTAAAACTTGGTGTTCTTTTAAGAACTGATTTGCTGTTTGAAAATGAAATTGGCTACAGCTCACCAGAATGTAGGAGTCTAAGGTAGGCGAAACCTGCATGTCATTGCAGCCAGTGGATGCTTCATAATGTTTCTGTATATGACCAAAACTTCACTCTCTTTTTGTGGATGACCTACTCTGGTCAGATGAACATCCATGGGAAAGCACTCTGTATATCAAAACAGAAGGTGCCAAAGGCCTGCTACACAAGTGAGATTTGTGCAGGAGAATAACCTCAGATCAATCATACCTACTAAACTGGTGTTTTGCCCATTGAAACAGAGCAGCTCTTGGTACTGAAATGGAATGGAGCAGATACTTCACCCTGGGGTACGCACAGGACATGGCAACATACAAGTCCCACATATGCCTTCTAAGAAATGATAGCGTAATGCGTAAAAGTATGGATTCTTTGCACTGAGATAGATTTTTAACTTTCAGTGACACACTGGAGAACAGGCAGAATCAGCAGAGTCATACGAGTGTTGTATTTTGCTGATTATTGTATTTAAAAGTAAGGAAAGAATTTTAGCCTGTGTCTCATTTGTCAGAGATCACAGGATTCTTTTTTTTTTAACCTTCCTATGTATCCTGAGATTCAGTTCACTTAGTAAGTTTACAGTGGCATTTTCACTCAAGTTTCTTTGCAATTTTACTAACTTAGGACGTTGGTCATATTGTCTCTCCCGCTAACTTCTAGCGGTATAGTATACTTCCAGTGCAGGCATAAAGTATTGTGGCAAACTTTGCAGCTTGCACATGTGCCTGGTGTGTAGTGGATATTTCAGCATTTCTGGTACTTAATTATTAAAAACCAAAACTGGAGTGGGATTTGGATAAATTGGTAAATTTGAATGGGAGACAGCGAAATCAGAAAACAAAAATGCAGGCTCCTGGGTCATAAGGTATATTTCAAGTAGTGGAGGTCTTACTCCAGCTACAGTATTTTATTTACACTTCTGTTTCACTCCATCAGTTAAAGGCTTAGCTTTAAAATTTTTTATCAGTAGCCATTAAGGTAAGACTCCAGGATTGCTGGAAACATGCTATCATTGCAGAAATTACTGAAACAGCCAATAGATGATTTGAATGATTTCTTTAAAACTACCAGAGACAGTTGCACTGTCAGTTTCTGCGTGGAAGTAGATCTGATATCAGCCTTTGGCTAACAAACTTTATAAACTTAACAAACTTTTTAACAAACACTGTCTTTTTTCAAGGCTAGACTGATCAAATAGTTTGCTCAGGAATGGTTTTGTGGAGGAGAGCAAAAGCTGCATTGTGCACTAATGAGCAGCATTTACAGCACAACTCACTGTGTAGATCTGCTGGGTGTTTACCATCATGAATGGATATACCCATCAGACCGCTTTTGAAAGAAGTAAGTCAGGGGAAATAAAGGAAAAGATTAGGGCAAGAAATGGGTTATTAAAGCTCATTTGAAATCTAATTCGTTCCAGCTAATCCACTGAGATCCACCTAGAGCTGATTTCTTTTTCTTGTTGTTGTATTGGAAATGCCACATTTTAGAAGTCATTCTATGACTATGGGAAATACAACCACAGAGTAGATAGCTAAGAATTTCTTAGGATACATTCCAACACTCATGACTGTCAGTAGTAGTGTTTTTCTTTACTGCATTTTGTGAATCAGTATCCTAGCAAGCAACGAATGGCTGCTCTTCAGGATTTTAAATAGAGGCCGCAGGTTTCAAGCAAATTGAGAATGAACTATGAGAAATTTGTTCAAAAAATACGCAGCTGGTTAATTGGGACATTTTTATGTTAGCAGAAGTTCCTCATTTGCTGAGATGCTAAAAAGCACAGAAGAGATTATTGGTAAAATGTTTCCTTGGGTATGTAACAGAATTTCTACAGATGAGGGAGGAGGAGCAAGAGTGGTAAGGATCAATCAGAATAAGCTAATGGTTCCAAAATTCACCTTTTGGAAAAGTATTTGCTGTGTCTTACTCAGGCCATTTGACAACTCAGTGATGTGGCTTCAGCTCTCATTGGATCTTTAAATAAAAACAACCCTATTATTTGTTCCATACAGAGAACTCTTACTGGTCAGTAGCCAAGGCACCAAATTGGGCAGTTTCTCCACACGTCAACTTGAGAGCTTTTACGGTCAGATTGTTGGTGACTGCATTGGCAGTTTTGGTAGCTTTCATAGAAAACAGCACTAACAAAAATCCCAGTTCTTATGATGCTGAACAAAGCCAACGCAGAACCATCACTCCCTTCCATGTCCCCCAGATTCCCTTTTTCCAAAGTGCTTTTTCAGTTACTTGGGGAAAATGAGTATAGCAATGAACAGAAGGGATTAGCCACTGGTGTGTGGGAATGCATTGTGGGCTTTTATTCAGACTCCTACATAAGGGATCTCTTCCAAATTCAGATTTGGATTCTAAATCAAAAAGAGCATCTCCATTCACATGCATTATGAAACTTTCAAAGGCTTCTGGGATTTGTATCGACAGAAAAATAGTTTATTTCCCTGTAATCTGTTATGTAAAGGTTAAAGCAAGGGAGAAAATCAAATCGTCACACTTCAAAGTAAGTAGGAACATTGATTTGGGAAAGTAGGAACACAGGACCCTGCTCATAAAGTCTTGGACTGGGGTTTTCTGTTCAGTTGCATTTTTCTGTTGTTGGCTTTTCTGATGTCTCATCAATGAATCGTGTGGTGCACTGCTGAATCCGCATTGCTGCTTTTTGGTGTGGTCAACAGTAATGAAGAAATATCAGCTAGAATGTTGAACTATCATCTCTCTAAGTAGTAGTAACAGAACTTGTAAAACGAAGCATTTATAAACTTATGGCAATTTTTTATTTTGCAAAGCATTTATTAGCTCAATATTTGCACATATCCTCATGCTTGCAGAAATAATAAAGGAACAAATGCCACTAGATGTAATATTTGCAAGAATCTGATATTCTTGTTTTGTATTCAGGTTTGTAAAATTTCTCAGCCACGTACTTTAAAATTTAGGAAATATTTATTCACACAAATTTATGGAAACCAGGTACAGTACGTTGTCTGTATGAAAAAATATCACACTGTCAACTGAGGTAAATAGCCAGTATTTATGTACTATCTGCTAATATTTCCGTAACGAATAGTTTGCCAACTCTTGTCAGGCGTAAGATGCCGTTAGTTATTAGATCCTCTTTCATACATATTGAAACTTTGGCACATGGGAATTCTGTCGAGAAACAGCTTTTTCCCAAACTCCGTGATACCCGTCAAGATCATGCCTTGTCACATAGAAAAGGTTAAATTCAAGCATATTGCCCAAGGATGTGCCCTTGTCACCTAGCAAACTCTTATATCTTGAAGAAAAGGTTCTAGCCCTCTGGGAAGAGAAAACGCAGGCTGTCTCTATCGCTGACTAATGGCTGGCAATGCCTTTGCTTAGGCTCACAGTTACCATTGTATACAGCACACAGTCATTCACCAGACATGGGGTGTTGTGGGAAGAGATAAAACTGATTGAGAATAGAAAGAAAAATCCATTTATAATAATAAAGCCACTGACTCCATAGGTGAGTGATGCAATTTGTTTAAAAAAAAATATGCATAATATGAAACACAGTATGCTAATATGCTACAATATAGATAATACAGAAACCATAAGCTAATAAAAAGCACCAGCAGAATCTCAAAGACAAATGTCATTACAATTATCTAAAAAGGATATTTCTTTCACCTGAGACAGGTGAGATTATTCTGCTTTTTTTTTAAAATACTCTTTATTCTTAGGCAATGTCATACTAACATCACTTCTATTTCTCATTTTCCAAATGCTTCCTCTCTCCGTCTTCTGTATGCTGCTGAGAAAGGTTTGCTGCTACTTGTGTTACCTATAACTGTAAAAAAAAATGTTGTCCAGGCAGTTACTGGGTGGATTTTAGGTAGTGTAGTAATTTAGGTAGTTACCAGGGGGATTTAGTTAGTGTATGAGCTCACAGATCATTATTACTAGCATTCCTGATCCCCTCCTAAACAGAGGAAAGATGTCCTCCTGATCTGTGGCTTCTGTTTCTCACATTAAATGGGTGATCAAGCTGCAAGACAGTGGTTACTGTTGTCCTACGGAGTTAGCAAGCCATTTTCTATTCATGATCCACTCTTCCCTTCTGTTGCAAAGTAGCTATTTGCTTATCCTTAATATCACCACACTTCTGCTGTTCTAATTTCCTGTCATGTAGCTTTTTTCTAACAGCTTGAGGATTAATGATCACAGAAAGGTAATTAGATGCCACTATTAAAGATTTGTGACTGTCTGCTCTGAAAGCAGCTAACTACACTTTGATTCACTTGTTGAGAACAGGGAAAAGTAAAAATTCTGGGGTATTTTAATTCATACAGCTTTTAGAGTCAGCTTTAAAATGAGTTCAGTTGCACTTCTACTGAAGATGGTTCTTTTGACCAGTACCCGTATAATGGTGAACTGCTATTTTTCCCATGGCCCAGGTTCCCTCCTCTGCTTCCTCGCCCCTGGCTGCCGGCGGCCTTTGGCCATTTCCTCAACACCTTCTCCCAGAGGCGCCACTGGCTGTGCTGTGGGGCCCCTGCAGAACCGGCTGGAACTGGCTTGAACCGGCTTGTCCCGCTCAGAGCGGCCCCCGCCTCCCCTCACAGAGAGCGCCCCTGCAGCCCCCCCCCAACACCTTGCTACCTGGTCCTGTTGTACAGCTGAAGGTGAAACTTATTTGACAAGATTAATCATTTGGGGTATTTCAGTAATATTTGGGAGGCCCCAGCATGTAGCTTAATCTTATGGTGCCAGGTGCTGTGTAGGTGAACCTTGCCTCAGCATCTTACAAGGACTAGGAGCGGGCTGTAAGGCTCTGAACCAGAGTTTCTCTGAGGGAGGCCTGAGTACTTGCTGCTTCAGGATTTCTAGGACTACAGTCTACCCTGCCTATTCTTGGAAATCAAGTTAAAGATGACCAAGTAGAATATTTGACGTATCGGTATGTAGTGAAACTCAGTGTTTCTTTTGTCTGCTATATTTGGTAATTCATAGAATCATTTTAAGTATTGTAGGAAAAGCGAGAACTGTGCAGCAAGAGAGCTACGCAGCAGAGAGAAAGCAGTAAACAGCTTTTAGGTATATCTTTCTAGCCACAGGGTGCCACCATCGCTCTAGCAGATCGAAATTGTTAGGGCAACAGAAAATGTGTCACCTGGAGATTAATATGAATATGAACTACTTCAGTCTAGATTTCAAACTAATGTTTATGCATTGATATGTTATAATCACACAATAATAATTTGCTACCTTTGAGAGGCTCTAAAAGATGATGTGTAATCTATTTAAATTAGGGAAAGGAGTCCCCAGAGAATTTAACAATTCTCAGAAACCGATCTTCATACTTTCTAGCATCTATCATGTTGGCCTGAGTTTGCCACTGCATTGTGCCCATGTCAACCATAGGAGCCACTAGACTTTTCACACAAATAAACCGGCAATTATATATATATTCTGTTAAGTGACTGTGGTGAAGAAATAGGTATGTCTCTGCATTTGATAACATTCTCCATAGGCAATTATAGCTGCTACAGTTAGAGAAACTAGTTTCAATGTTGTGTGGCAGCTCATCAACATGATAAGCTGCAAAAACAGAAGATGATATATTGCTTTAACAAAAGCAGAACTTCGCTTCAGCCAGCGGTATTCTGAGGCAATAACTGTTATTTTCAGGTCTACTGAGTGAGGGTTGAGTGTTTTGGGTTTTTTTTTTTCTGGTTTAGTAATATTAGTTACGAGTAGGCAGTGAAGCTAATGGATCATTCTGTGATTAGCCTGAGAGGAAAAAAAAAGTTATTCCTCATGTTACAGCACCCAATTAAAAAAAGTACATGAAAATACTGTTGATAAAGCTGAAAGAGGGAGGGAGTGGACAAAGTTTTTCTGGATTTCAGGGGTGCTTAAACATTTTTCCCTTAAAATTCATTGGATTGCATGCTAAAAAAGCATAGGAAGCTGAAGTTAGAAACCAAGACGCTGCCAAGGATGTCCCATTCTCACTGGAATGCAGAGTTAAGCATTTTAGACTGTATTTTGCCCTTCAGGCCTTTTATCTCCATGTCTATCTTCACTTATAAATAATTTGCTGATAAAGATATCTAGGCATTCATTCCATAAACAGCAAAACTGGTACTTATTTTTTAGGGTAATATATTTGAGCACTGGATTGGATTTTCTATCAGGTAGGTTGTATTTTCAGACAGTGACAACAGCCTGAGGTCTGTTGCCTCAGATTTTATCACATGGTTTGTTTTCTTTTCTGTCTAATCCCTGACACTTACATTGGAAGGTAATTTTGTATGACATGTTCTCTCTGATTTAAATAGCTCACTAATCACGAGAAACGATGTTCCTGTTTGTGTGAGTATTTGTAGGCAATGTAAGACAAAGCAACAGCGATTAGTTCCAAAATGAAATGAATAGTTTTTTTGTAGTTTTTTTTTTTTTTTTAAATGTAACTTAATGATAGAAATCTTAACGACTAAGGTTTTCTAATTATTGTACAGCATCACAGCAATTTCAGGTCTGGGTTTCTAGGTTCTGTTTAGTTTGCATTGGTTTGTGAGATGAAATTATTTGCACAGGTACAAGACTGGCAAAATTGACTGATGAAGCACAAAGGTGTGGCAGACTGATGATAAATTGATGGAGAGACATTACTTGAAAAATTGATAAATTACTGGAGAGAAAGCCTAGACAACTTTTAAACCAGAAATACTGTACTGCTCTTATCAACCAAATAGCCTCATATAGCCTTTAAATTGTTAGGTCCTTAGCATTCGGGTAGAACCCAGCCCTTAATATCCTTAACATTACTACTGTCCTTCGAGAGAATTTCTAGTTTATTTTACCAGAACTAAGTTAGTTCCTCTGCAAGAGGCAGGAACCACCTTGCAGGCAACCTAACAAGTGTACAGTTTCATAGCATTCTCTTACCTCATACTTAGGAAAGAAAGTACTGTGGTCAGCTTTTTTTTTTCCTGTTTTGAAAGAATGTCAAAACGCCTTTTCTGCCACGTTTAAGACCATCCAACCTGTGGTCTAGTATATGCTGGGACAAATCTTGCACAGAAAAATTGTATTCAGAAATTTTTGCATTTTTTGTCTGTGTATTGTCCTAAAACTAATAAGGTCTCAAGTAAAATACTGTGTGTGACTCTGAAGGAGGAAATCTTCAGCTCTCCAGTTGATCCCACAGATGAAGAGAGGGTTCCATGTATCTGAGAGAGAGGCTCAGTTTGAGCATTTTGCATTGAACGGGAGTCTCGTTTTGGAATCTTTGATTTTGTATTTACCCTACAAAACTAACACCAAGACCAGTGGGGGGAAAAAAAAAAACCAACAAACCACCGCCCACCAAACCCACCACCAAAAATGCAGAAAATGTCATCCCAGTTGTCTCTCTAGTCTGGTGTTCTTTCAGTTTTACTTCAAAATTTCAGATTGTTTCAGAAGAAATGGTAAGTGTCCATGGCAGACCATTGTGGTCCACTCTGCTGACAGCTACTGTTCGGAGGCAGGTCTGGGATCATGCAAGTCTTTATACACTTGAAAGTTTTTAAAATTCAGGTCTTTCAGTTGCAAGATTGGTAGATGTGTTTTACAGCCACTGAAATGTATACGGCTTTCTCAAAAACTTGCTTTTTCTAATGTATGATTGTGAAAATCTGATAGTGTGTTGGGCCCATGGGCACTGTGTTTTCCCAGTCTAGAGTTATGTTTACATAAGTGTGTATGGAAATCGCAGATAATCTGAGAATTAGTCTGGAAAAATGGCATGCTGACAATTTCATCGGTTTCCTACCTGCCGCAAGTTATTTTGTTATGGAATTTCAGTTGAGAAATATTTTATTTCTGTAATTTCTACTAATCTTCTTAATGTCTGAACCGGATCTTAGATATTCAGAGAGAACCTGAGTTTGAGCTAAGTCTCCATAGTAAAAATTCAGCCTGAAGGAGTTTTTCATGGCCAAATTATAAACTGCTGGAAAATAAATTTTGTATTGAAAATGTGGATTCAGCCTTCAGTGTCACAGTACTTTGCTTTTCCCTTTAATAACGTAATGACCTACATGTGCAAAGTTTCTTAAAGTATTTCTTGAGGCAAGTTTTTTCTGCTCTCAGGATGATGGGATTTATTATTTTATATAATTCACTTGGCTCCAGTAAACTTTTTGATTAAAGTCTTCTGTAACAGTAGCAGATGCTCAGGAATAGAGCTGATAAAACTAGGAAGTTCTAGAATTCCATGAAGTTTAGGCATGGGCACACTTTTAATCGATGCAGGTATGTACCCATATAAGTTTAAGTCGTCCTTTGTGTATTTTTTCAGAATGGCTCTAACAAAAGTAACATTGCGTTTTCTGTAGGAAAAGAATAATCTCCAAATCTGTGTAAAATGTAAAGTTTTTGTTGACACTTGCAGTGAGGGTTGAAATCGCTCTGTGATGAGGTGCCTCCTATGGGAATGGGTCAGGCCAGAACAACTCTTTTTACACATATGAAAACAGAAGTTAAATTGGTCAACTTCCTCCAGTTGATATGGACTACAGGGAAATCTAAAAATCTCCATGCTCCCATATGCACTCAATTATGTATTATGTAGCACCTTTTGTATGCAGCTTATTGAAATGAGTGAGAATCTTAAGGGAATCAACCTACTATATTTAAAATAAATATATGTTTATCTGTTTCCTTTAAGACAAATAGGAAAGTATAGGATGCATGCTGTAAATAGAGGATGATGATGTATAATGAGTCCTTGCAGCCGGAGGTTTTGGCCTGTTTAGTTAGCTAGTTCATCCAGAAAATGATAAATCATGTCAAGATGGAGAAGCCATTTCATTGCTTAAAAATGAAAAAAAAATTTGATTTTAAAATGTCAAGCTTAGGACTTATGAGCAGGATTCCCATAATCAGTCATTCAGAATAAATTGTATTATTTAGGATCTATTTGCAGGCAGACAAGCTGAAAATATTTTTGTGTACAATGCCAGGTAAGTTTATGCTATCTCTCACATCTAAATTGCTTTTCCACCCCACGCAGAGAGAAACACACACACAAACATGCACATGCAGATTGTTAGTGCTGAGTTCCCTTATGAATTATTTGTAAACTATGACAACAGTGCAAAGACTAGAAGGGGAGGGAGTTTGTGTTTTTTTTCCTGTGGTATCAACAGTGGTTGCAGCCCACTGAAGATAATGGGAACAATAAAACCTATTATAGCATTGCCCTAGATGACTCTTATTAGTGATAATACTTAGAGGGCAACCAGCTGTTGGGAACAGGCCCTAACAAATTGGCCTGTGTTGAGTCTCATCTTTCAATTATTTAGGAATATGGGAGTTTTGACACTGACTTCCATGAGAAGACAGGAAGGAAAGGAGCTGGGCAAAACTTAACTAGGTTAAGTTTGTTAAGATATGCTAAGGTAACTTTGATATTTGAGGAAGGGATTTTCCTTAATTTTCTTTTGCATATAGCAGTCAGTTGTGGCCCACAATGGGGATTCCTATGTGTTACTGTAGTATGGGTAAAACAACTAAAATGCATGCAATGAAGTAAATATGTAAACAACAATTCTAATAGCCCCAAACTGTAAATAACATACTTGATCCTTTATTGGGTCATAGAGTCTCAAGCTGCTAGAATGCCTATAACTTTATCATCTATCAGAGCATTTTTAGAATTGATTTTTCCTTATTCTTTTATTATTTCTTTTGACTTTTTGGCATGGCAATTTTTCCTGAAGGGCATACCCAGCTCTCTGCAGTCAGAGGTCCAAAACGCCAAGGTTTATGCACTTTGGGAGGATAGGAGTGACTATGAATCAAATCAATGCATGAAATGGAATGACAGCTCCGCCTATCTATGTCAAAAATCCATTTCAGAAACTTTTCCAACTTGCATATGTCATCGTAACTGGTGATGCAGAGATTTAAGGGTGAGTATCATCCTATACATATTCTTTGTGTAAAGTGATTCTTGTAATGGCACAGGGCTGAAGGTGGTCTGAAGCAGGGCAGTTATGATGGGGTTATAGTTTCAGAGAAGCATGTGTGGGGACACTTACACAAATTGCTGGCTTGTGTAAATGGATGCTAAATACAAGTTCCAGATTATGTGAAAGATAGGCCCAGGAAGGGGAGCATGTGAATTGGATCTTTATATAAGGCAGGATATAAAAGATAAGAAAGCAAGGAGGAGGACAGAGACTAGATTTGGGAACACCATGTTCACGTTTGGTTTTTAAAATTAAGGACTCTTGCGTTCAAAGGACTTAACCCGTTCCGTGCAAAGGAAGTCTGTAATGTTCTGATAATGTGGTCTTTGGCCTGTTGTCGCATGTTACAGCTATGGTTCTTCTGTCATGTGTTTGATCACCCTCATTCTGAGGCTATATTTGATCCCTCCTCTCTTTCACTGAGCAATAATTACACCTTCTGAAGTACTGGCAGCTTTTCCTGAGCTCAAGGAGACTAAGAACATCATCAGTGTTGGACTGTTTCTTAAGTCTTGCCAAAAAAAGGCTTTGATTTTGTACAGCTTACTTCTATGAGAGGGACGCATTGGACCAAATCCGTTAAGGATAAATAAAATGATCTTGCTTCTATCTCTACTATACTGTAGGACATCACAAACAGTGGCAGTTGGCAAGACTAGTTTAGGTGAGTAAATGATAAATATGTTAATTATTTACTCAAACAATAGTCATGCTTTCAGATGGACACACACAAGTCCATCTGAAAGTTGGTGAAGGAATTGCGATGGCACAGTTAAGCAAATATTTCAAGAACAGAAAACACCAATCTTGCTACAGCTTGAAGAACACTATATAACAAAACCAAATAAAACTCGGCACATAAAGGAAAAGTAGGAGGTGGAATCTTGGGGTATCATGCCAAACCTCAAAGTGCTGCCACTTTGAGGCTACTGCCTTCTCTTCATGGGGACAGAATTGGGACGAAGAGAAATCTGTCTCTGATGAAATGAATGAGCTGATGTCTTAGCAGCTGAGGGTATACCTATTCCAAGCTACACCTGTGAGTAGATCCATGAAATAGTGCCTGTCCTGAAGTGAAAAATGTACAGAGTAAAACCTACTACTTTTTTCTTCCTGAAATGGGACCCTGCACAGAAGAAAGGTAAGTTACAAGGCAGTAGGAAATCTATTTATTTCCCTCCATATCGCTCAGTGCTGCTCTGTATCACTCTGCACATACTCTATTTCTACACTTGCAGTTTGTGAGAATGGACTGAGGTCAGATTAATTGTTTTGGCACACTCAGTTGCTCCCTGTCTTTCTACTGCTGCTCTGCGAGCTGAAAGCCCAGCTTTTGCTCTCCTTGCAATAAATGAGTGAACCCTCCTTTCAGAAAGAGTCAGGCACTGCTAAACCTTTGGCACAGACACATATCTCATGGTCAAAAATTAGTATATTCTTCCTTAAAAATTATGGTAATAATTAGGTGAACTGAAATTTTGATGTGTATACAGCTGTGGCCTTGAATACATGCACAAGTTGCTTTAGAGTAAGCCTACTGAACAGTCCTTAGGACAACTGCTTACTTCAAGGCTGCTTTGCACTTCTATTATAATAATGACTTTTAAAGTTCAAGCTCTTTCAGCCGGGTACTCAAACTTTCACATTCATTTTGTACTGTTATATCTTTTAAATTTATCAACATGTGTTTGTATGGATCTTGCTGTACCGGATTGGTAAAAAACCTGCATGCTTACACAGGGAAGTAGAACTGTTATAACATTCCAGAGTGTACCATAAAATTTGGGTTGTGTTTGAAGCCAACAACCTATAACTGCAGTCATCGTGGTTGCTTGCTTTGTGAAGAGCAACAAGCAGCAGTCTCGGCTTGAATGATACTATCTAAGGTAAAGAGTATGTGAAGCTCTAGGGCATCCTATGTTTGTTGCCAGGAAACCGATGCTAAAAAACACAGCTGCCAGGTCAGATGTGGTTTATTTAGGAATCTGGAAGTATGAGCCTGTGACAGCAGCATGATGTAGAAGGTCAGTTTGGGTTCATTTGTACTAAGGGGCAAAAAGGAGACAGAGCCCTCAACTGTCTGTAGGAGGGAGGCAGCAATCAAGAATGGGATGGGGGCGGGGAGAGGAATTGCTGGATTTCAAAAGCCTTTTAACCTCTGACTTCAGAGAAGAATGTGTGTCAAATCTAATGAAACAAGGAGACAGATCTGGAAGAGCCTAATGGTGACACTTTTATAAGTCAGCGGATAGAGAAGTTGTCTTTGCTGAATGGAAGCTGACAGTAATTTCTCTCTTCACAGAAATGGCAACTTGCTGCAGAAGAAAATAAAAATGGTAATGTGGAGATACATATACATCAAATCCCCCTGACTCTACGGAACAGTAGAAAATGGTAATTCTGGTGGCTTTCCATCATTTAATAAGTCTATCCACGCTCATAGTGTTTGTAATTTTTTCCCCAGCTTAGTGATCCCTTTTACAGCAGTACTTCCCTATCAAAAGCCAGCAGAGCTTCTCCTCAAAGGGGGGTAACTAATGTTACAGAATAGATTGCCTGTTTTAAGCCAACTATACATTTGCTTAAAACAGAGGTATGAGTAGGTCATTCCACCTGTAAATGACTGACATTTTACCTTTCCTTCATTGACTGGGCTTGATTTCCTTCTTCTCTTCACAAGCAATTTTGAAAACTGTAATCCTTATCATAATTGTTTTTACTGTTGAGTTGGTGTTATATAGGTGATGTATATTTTTACCTGGGCTGCCAAGACTATCAACAGATACTGAAAAAAATTTACCTATGATTAAATCTGTTAACAGCAATATCCATACTGAAGTATGTGAAATATTTCCCATATAGTTGTCTTTTCAGTATTCTCCTAATTCCTGTACTTACAGCATATTAGATTCGTACAAATTTGGCCCAGATACTGGCTTTTAAAGGGTTAATGTCACTAAGTAAGTGACATTTTATGTGGACTTGGAGAAAGGAGATTACAATCTAATGTCACAAATGTGGAGAATATTGAGTCATCAGATTTTTGCATGTTTTGCACAATGGGTAGGTAATATGTTTAGAAAAACTGCTTTCAGTTAAAAATTTCTCAATCAAAAAAATCAACAGAAAATGCTGTTTTGCAAAACGTGAAACATTTCAGTCAAAGCATTTCTCAATAACATACTGTCCATGAATCCAACCAAGGTCTTAAGGGAACACTGCATTTGTAGCTTATTGATTTGCCTTGAAATTCTCTGCAGACATCAGAAATATCAGTTTCTCTGAATAGGTTCAAGCTCTGAATAGCTTTGTGTTTAACTCACTTTCATTTTTTTTAATAAACTGCACAGTATTAAAGAATAGTAAGAAAATTACTTATGAACTCAAGCCTCTTGAGGATCAGTTGTTTTTACTTTCTCTGCTCTGGGGTCACGAGCTAACACAATCCCATGTAGAAATTAAGGGGAAATGGTGTGTGGATAATTTTAATTCTGGCTTTATTGAGTGTTTTGCAGCCTTTTCTACATAAAATAAAGGTAGACAAAGAAGTGAACAAGGGACATAGTCCTTCATGATACAACCAAAACACTTCAAGTATAGAAATGATTTAGCCAAATTTAATTCAAGACCGGGGAACCACCTGGATACTAAAAGAACCTAAGCTGACACTTAGGTTCTTAGAAGGTAAATCTGCATTCTCTGGGGATTACTCCACTTAACAGAAATAAGAATGTATTGCAACACAAACGGTGTTTGATAACTAAAGAATATGCTGAACCAGTCCAGGCTTCCAGGGAGGGCTTTACACAGAATTGGTATAATGTCTCTAGATACTGTATCAGAATAATGCAACTGTTTTAAAGTTTGAGGTGTTGGTATTCTCTGTACTTTCTGCTGCTGGATAATCTTCAGAGACAGCAAAAGGTTCTTAGGTTTCTTCTCCTGAAAGTGTGTGAAACAAGTGGAGAGCTGCTTTTACTAAGATTTACAAGGAATTAATACTCATTTTGATACTGTGGCTGTCTCACCTCCTTGATTACTGCTTCTGAGCTGTATTAGAGGAAGCTTAACTAAAGCCAAACAAGAGGAGGCAAGTGTTACTGATACTGTAATGCTATCAAATTATGAGGACTGAGCTGAGGTGTCCACATTCTCACAAACAGAAATTGGAAAGGGACCACAAGGCGATAAAGTGTGGCTCACAAGTCTTCTGGTAGTGACACAGTTATTTTTTCCCCTGTAAGAGTGAGCTGCAATATTAGTGGGATTCATCAGATGCTGTGGATTACAGATATCTTTTTCCTGAATGCATATTTTAGATCTTTGGGTAAATATTTCATTGTGACTTATGATATATTTTTATTATTGCTAGCGTTCTTACTATAAAGTATGCTCTGTTTTAGAGCTGTAGAGTAACTTGGTTTGGAAGGTACCTCCAAAGGTCTTCTAGTCCACACACCTGCTCAAACAGATCTAATGAGATCAAGTTGTGCAGGTGCTTGTCTTGAAACAGCAGCCTGCTCCAGTATTTGACCACGACCATGGTTAAAATTATTTATTTTATAATAAAAGTTTCCTTTGATCTATATGGAATTTTGTAGTTGGAATTTCCAACTTGTGTCCATTGCCCCTTGTCCTATTGCTGCGCACCTCCGAGAAGAGTCTGGCTCTATTTTCTCTGTACAATGCCATATAAGCAATCCTTTTCAGATGAGCCCTTATAAACACAGGCACTCTTGAGTTGCTAAGATTAGCTCCATCTAACACAATTAACAGTTGCTCCTTGGTTAGCCAAAAATTAGATGCTAGTGTTGTTGCTTTCATCTAGGTTTTTACTTCCTGACTTTTGTTCTGGCTCCAACTGCTTTTTTTGATCCTCAGGTTCTGTTTTGAATCCTGATACTGAACTGTTGCCCCAGTACGTATGATGGTTCCAGATCTTGGGTGTTGCTGCCCTGGGTCCTTGCATGTGAGGCAAGCAAATACAATATCAAAAAAACAACCACCATCCAACCAAAAAACCAGCCAAAAAACCCTCAACCCCAACCCCCCAAAATGACTGCAGAGTGAAGTGTAATATGTACAGTAAACAAAAGACTGACCAACCAGTAAGTATCTCCATCGGTGTCTGAAGAATCCAAACACTCTAATTTCATCTTAATCTGTAGATATAATTGAGTTTTTGATTAATCTTCCCTCTCTAACAAGGCGTTTTCCAACTAAATACATGGTATTACTCTCACCATAAGTGTAAGTTTGTCTTAAAAACACTCAAGATTTAAGAGAAACTTCTGGAGAGAGATTAAATACTCACCACACAATTCTGAGAATTATGTATTACATAGAAAGAAAACACAATATATTTTGAAGTGCTGGGAAAAGGTGTTAAGAGAATTGAGAGGACAAATTGTCCTCAATTCTGTGTACACCTGTAATCATATCCTAGTAGACCTTTCTCTGCCTCCAAGTGTTTAATACAACGTGCTTAAAATAATATAGCCTTTAACTATAAGCACCAGTGAGAAGAAAGGTATCAGATATCCTGTCAGTCAGTAGGGAGTTTGAAATCCTGCATCTTTTGATTTTCTAGAAGATAAGCTTTAACTTTTTCATCTTTTATGTCACATGTCAGTTTTCTGTAAGCAGAGTGGCATTGCAGATGGCAAAATTACCTGATGGCAGGATGGTAGAGGTGAAAGATCTTTGAGTACTTAACGATAGAGGCACTATTTTACCTTCTTACAACGGCACAGTTCCGAGAGCTGCATCTGCCATGAAATACTCAGGATTTGCAGAGCTACAAAATAGTATATTGAGCATATGGAATAACAATGAGAGTTTAAGTGAAATCTATATCTTTGTGCATTTTCTGTGGGCTATTTTTGCATTTCCATAATGATTTGATTTCTTGTGGACTACAGTTGGATCATGTTAAGACACAAACTAACCAAGAAAGGTGGCAATGGAAGTAAAGGAGTGCTACGTATTGACATTTCATGCTGTGGTATCTTTTCAGTTTCTTCAGAGTTAAGATCTGTTATGGTTTTGGCTGGGTAGAGTTCCAATGACCTGACTATTTGAAAGCAAAGGAGGCTGGCATATGGACTGAGGGCCTAAGAGTATAGCTTGTAAATAAGAATCCATTCCCTGAATTTCCCCTGTTAATTGCTGTTTTCCTTCCATGTGATTATTTACTGCCATTTGGATCCACTGAAAATTATAGAAAGCTACCTGTATAAGGTTTGTTGGCGGCATGAGTGTACCTGGAAAACCTATTCATAACTCTTGACAATCTGCCTTTGCAAAACTATTTAAGCTTTTAAAAGAATTGTGCTTTGTGATAAAACAGTAACAAAAAAAGCAAAATGAGAGACCTTGCTCCACAAAAGAGAAACAAAGGAGAGTTTTTCAAGAATGCCAGTCAGTTTGCTCCTAAATCTCTTTGCTACTGTGATTTGCGCTCCCAAATCCAAACTTTTGAAAATCTCCAACTTCTGTTACATCCCATCATTCAACATATTGCCAACTGCAGAAGGAAACGAAAGGGAAAATAGTGTTATGTGAAATGAGTGTCTATCTACTGAGGTAGATAAAAGTAAGTGTGAATTTGGCTTTTATTGGACAATATACCACCTGATTCCTAGCCCCAGTTGGAGACAGATACCTTGTAACAAATATTTAGGTATCCTTTCCATTTCTTAATTATTTAAAATTTTTTTTTAGCATTAATTAACTCTGTGGACATTCTGTCTATATGAACATTTGCTGGCACTTCTGATTATAAAGGTTAGGAAATTCCCCAGTGATAAGTTACGCCTTCTACTAAAAACTGTTTGATCAGATGATAATTTTTTTTCCCATGATTTGTTTGTTCAATCAGTTCTTGATTTATAAACGAAGGGAAGAAGGTTCTTCTTTACCATAACATCTATGCTGTGCCCTACCTGTTCACTTAAGCTGATGTTGTAGATGGCTGACAGCATTGCAGGGAGTAGAAATCTGGAATGATTTTTTTTTTTTTAAGTCGTGTCCCCCGCCCCACTCCTATGGGAACAGGGATATTTTTCCACAGCCATTCTATAACAGGAAAAAGAAAGTGAGAACTTAAGACTTTTTCCTACCATCTTAGGCATTAGTATTGATGCCACCTTATGGTTAAAAAATACAATTTTCCTGCATGTTCATGAGCATAGTTTAAACAAAAGGCAATCATCATCACTCAGACGTTTCTTCATTGCCGTATTGCTAGTTACACAGGGCAGGTTTGGCATGCTATTTGCAATCTGTTGTTAATTATTGTTCCGCTGATACTTATGTAGCGAAAGCTGCTACTTAGGAAAAATAAAAATGTTTTTGAGTTTGAAAAAAAGTTATAATCTCTGAATACTTTGTGAAGATAAGTTCATTCCACTGTGAAATAAGTTGTCTCAACACAGTTCTTAATCCTCTGTCTTAAAAGAGACACCCCAATATTCACTCCTGTTTGACCTCTGTTCTACATTTTGCGTATTCAATACCACAAGAATGTCTCTTTTCAGCAGTCCTCTCAATATTAGGAAACTAGCTTTTACCAAAACTGAGCTGTGAAAATAATGGCAAACTTACAAATTGGAAAGAATTAAGTTGACCATAGCAACATTGTCGTTCTTTATTCTTTTGGCCTATACAGATTCTTCCCCTTCAATCAGGTGGTGTTCAGTAACGAGCTCCACACTCTCCTATCTCAAAGGACCTCATCCTACTATGTCTTAGAAGAACCATTTTATCACCCCACTCTTATTGCAATTTTCTTGTCCATTACTTCTTCGTTTCTCCTTTAAAAGAACATTTCACAGAAGCAAGTAGTTTTGATTGATAGTTGGAAAATAACCCCATGCTTTTTTATTGATACTGGAGCTCAATAAAAATACCCTCCCACTCATTCACCTAGTGCTATCAGGCTCCAAACCAACTCTGGAAAGTATATGGAGGGAAGCAATGTATAGAATTCCTTTGCTGGTATGTTATTCTCTGGACCTTCACATTTGATCTCTGTCAAAGGAGGGTATTAGGAAAACGGACCTTTGACTGGTTCAGTTCAACCACCTTTGTGTTTCTGTATTTTTATCACCCAGGCAGTGTTCAAGAAATAGCAATATATTTCTAATGATGAATTATCGATTAATTGATTGCAGGTGTCAGAAGTATATTCACCATTCAAACATGTTTAATCACTGAAAGTGCATGAGTTTTTGAAGTTAATAATGTAATATTAGTTGGGTACCTCAAATACTTCTCTTTCATTGCTGCTTCTGGTGCCTACAGTAGCCCACACTACTTGCAATTCATCAGCAGTGTCTGAAAAAAAGTTTTCTCAGAATTCTGCCAGAACTTCCTAATTAGGTGTAATTAAAAGGTTCCACAGTGAGACCTAAGTTAAAAATGTCCTTTTGTAAGCAACGGAAGTAATGAAGCTTAGTTTTCTGGAGATTTGTCTTATGTTCCTATGGAAGCAACTTCATTCCTTCATAAATCCCTCCATTACATTCCTATGACCACCCCATTGCCTTCACACTCCCCAAGAACATTCTCTAGGACATGCCCTGAATCTTGAATGATACTCTCTGCTCCTCCTCATGTCCCACATTTGTTCTCTGGACAGGAGGCAGCTGTACTTGGCTAGGGTTATGCATGTGCTGACAGGCCAGCAAGCAAAACAAATTGAACAGTTGATCTTACACTGCTCATTTCTTCCCTTTATCCACCTGGAGATTTTCATGAAACTCGAAACCCCAAACCAAAAACAAACACCACTATCCCATTCCCCCAAAAAAGAAGCCCAAACCTCAAACCCACCAAAATTTTTTCTGCCTTTGAGATCTCTTTCAAGGTTTGTGATTTGGTCAGTAAACTAAGAATGTTTGAGAGTGTGACAGATGAACAGATGATGTGATTGTGTAAGTCTGCTTTCATTAAGAAAACAAGGCTGAAAAGTTCTGGTAGAGACTTGCTTGTAGCTGACATGCTGCCTGGATCCTCTCTGACAGTCTGCTGTGGTTTATCAGACTATGCACCTTTCAGCCCTCTGTCTCTGAGGCGGCCTGTCAGGAATAATTTTGTGGAGAATAAGGAAAAGAATTGAATTTTTATTTTTCATGGGAGCAAAACCGTTTTCAAAATTCTCTTTGAAACCTGTCTGCGCTTCGGTATGTTTCCTGGAATTTTGCTTCTGTAAATATTTGTGCATTGTTCAGAGAAAGCAGAGAGATGGGTTACAAATGTAAGACTGCCACAGTTTATAATTTTGAGAAGAGTCATTAAAAAAGATGACTGTGTTGGGTTCAAGGTTCACTAAGGTATTCTGAATACTTTGTCTGAAATCTCAAAAGAACAACAAGAAAATAATAACTTGAGGGAGCCAAGAACTTCTAGTAAAAATTTTTTTCAAGGAAAGTCATAGTATGCAATTTGAATATATTTAAGACGAAGTTATAGGTGTAACTGATTTTTTTGTTTTGAAAATCATAAATTTGTTTAGCAATTATTTTTTATAGGTTTTTGTCATTACCTCACTTTTCTGGGTCGCATGGCTTCAACCTCATCAAACTCAAGCAGCACTCATTTTCGGAAGTTGTCTTGGAATAGCATCTGGGAGCCTTCATTTAACTACAGGGTCAGATACCATCTTTACGGCCCATTTCTTCTAGGCCTTGTCCCTGTTGATATACCTATTTCATCTTTTGTAGTGTGGTTAAGAAAAATTGCAGTAGACTGTGCCATCTTTACTCCTTGCCCTCTAACCCAACTTACCATCCAGTTCCACATTTATATCTCTGAAAGCTTGTAGCCTCTAAAAGACGATGAGAACAATCATTCACACTTATCCTGCCGTTTGTAATTGAAGAGAGGATTGTGATTTTTTTATATTATTATTATACACATAGACGACGCTATATAACCAGAAAGTACTTCATATAGGTCATCCTTACTCACCTTATCTCACCCTGCAGTAGTTCTCTTAAAAAACCCACCAGCCAACCAAAAAAACCTAACTCTGATGTCTATGAATCACATCTTACATAATTTATGATACATATAGAGCCACTCTGTCATTTTTTTCTGTTGAAAATGCTGTATCTCAGCATCTTAATTTAAGGTAGATTGCAAAGAGAGAGCAAAAAATCTTCCCTACAACTAAAAAGGTTTTTATCTCTCCATAGCTTTATTAGTTTTTTATCTCTTCTCTGTACATTTCCATATATCAGCAGCAGTATTGAATAATAAAGATAAATAATGTAGACTGAGCCAGCACTCTGTATTAGGAATGTAGGCACTAAACTCCTGAACAGTATTCTGTGTCTGTGTGTGCATGCACGGGAGGCCAGCGTGCTTTTTCCTAATTATTTCCTCGTGTGTTCTTCTTCCCCCTAGCTAAAAAAGTTAAGTCAATTTTTTCTGATTCTTGGTAGCTGGTTGTTAGTCAGCTCTGCTGGTTGCCAAAGAAAAAAGGAGATTAAAATTATATGATAGTGGATTTTCAATGTTAACTTATATTTATCTATAGAATAGCTCTGGTCTGATAATAATTCATGTGTATCCTGTTACTAGAAGCAGAGATAATTTAAAGGTGGTCCATTTACACAACTGAAATAGCTCTATTAACTTCATAAAACAGAAGATTTTTTGGTTTATTTTCCATTATATCTTTTCTTTCTTAAAAAAAGTCTTTGCAGATGGTACCTGTTAATCACCAATGGATGATTCCCCACCAATGGATTTAGTTTTCCTTTTGAGAAAACTATAATTTCAGCACTTGGGCAGAAAGTAAGTCTTACCGCCAGTGCTAATATTGGCATCTTCTATGTTTTTGGACAAGGAATTCTCTCTGCTTTTGCAAGGCACACGGTAATTCATTTACTGACCAGATCATGAAATTGTGGTTAGTTGAGCAGATAATGCTAATGATTGCAGTTAACCCTTGCAAAAAAGAGCATAATTTAGCCTAGTCTTTGCAGAGCAGTTAAGCGCATGCAATGAGCTGCACGTCTGTTACTTCGATTATTTCTGAGTTATAGAGGCTATACGTGGCCACTACAATTGCTTCTGCTAGTGAGATTTGGAAAATGCTTTCCATTAAGCCAGAATTGTGGGAAGTATTTGAAAAATAAAGTTGAACAAGTGTGGGTAGAATTTTTATTTCCATATTGAACTTCTGATTGTATTGATTAGGCTCTGATTCGATAACACAGTTCCTCAGGGCATGATTACATTTAATTGTATCTTAACCCCCCAGAGTTTTTTGGTGTACATAGCAATAGATTTCTTAGATTGCGGGGGGGGGGGAAATTGCAAAATAGTTGTGCCATGTAAAGGGTGTATGAATTCAATATCAAATTGCAATGAAATGCCACTGTACTTT
Organism: Phaethon lepturus; assembly: GCF_000687285.1. NCBI lineage: Eukaryota > Metazoa > Chordata > Aves > Phaethontiformes > Phaethontidae > Phaethon > Phaethon lepturus. The sequence goes on along the minus strand of NW_010537555.1, from coordinate 249,305 downwards.
GGGAGCAGCACATCCCCAAAGAGTAGGAAGACCTCTCAAAGTATAAAGAAATAGTAATGATTATAGAAAAGCTTGGTGCCAAGTACTCTTTAGAAAACCACTGTGAGTTTCTGTCTGGCCTAGAAAACACATTTCATGAGCTACAGTTATGAAATAAAAAAGGAAATCCTTATCAATGTGAACTCATAGCTTCGTGATCAAAAAAATTTAAACTAAATGCTTATACATTTTTCAGGAATATTATCTGAATTGAATGTATTATTTTTTAGTCTTAATTGCAGCAGCAAACTGGACACAGCATTTTCAAACTCGGGCTGTACTGATATAGATAAAATGTAAGAAATTACAAAGCAGGTCTGGACATTTAGTAAAGGATCATTGCATCAAGCATGAGGGCATTTGAGAAAGGGCAGAGGGCTGTAGCCATTTGAAATAAGAATCATACATTCAAAAGAATTAGTTGTTCATTCATCTGGTCACCCCATTAGCTAGAAATTTAGGCGTTTAGAATTCAGCATGCTCACTTTTGGTGATGCTTGCTTTTGATGCTTAAATTAGGGTTGGGTGGTATACATGAATCTGTCTTTAATTTGGATCAGGATTCATGCTTTTGAAGAGAATATCCTTAATTATCTATGGTGCTTTTTTTTTTTCAGAGCATGCCAGCTGGTTTGCTCCCAGATAAAACTAAATTAGAAGATGTGCTTGAAGAGCTCACCTGATACACCCCAACCATTAATGAGCATTCAGGCCATAGACTCCGGTTATAAGTATTCCAAAGTAAAATCCTTAAAACACATATAGTCTGGACACTACATTCTCAGCACCAACAGCTTGCCTCTGCAGGCCTTTTGCATGATCAGCACTGATGTGCACTAACTGATGTTGGAGATCTGGCAATGAATTTCAAGTTTGTGAGTGTGCCAGTGTGTGAGAGTGTGACATGAGGGAAATGGGTCTTTTGTTTTTCTCTAAATGGATTATTTCCTTGCAGAGAGTTTCAGTCTTTTTCAGACATGAAAAATGTATGCATCCCCACAAATGGAAAGACTGTTTTTATGAAAGTATCTGAAAAATATAAACAACTTTATTTCTTGCCTTTTGAACAGTTAATATTTGTCTAACTATGCAGCATGGCTTCTGTATATTTTTTAATTACAGAAGGTTTTATATTTCTGTGGAGTTGCACTCAATTATCTCTTTCTTCCAGGAAATGCGAAGGGTCAAGGTATTTGAAAATTCATCTTCTTTCCTGCCCCATTTAAGCTGCCTAAAAATGCCACCTTTTTAAAAAATTCTTGGAGCTTCTAATGTCAACTGTTATTCACCTTAGTTAAAAATGAGAGCCTTGCGGTCATGTCTTAATAAGGTTGGAACTGAACTACAGGCAGTTCTCAGAGTTCACACTTGCTAAAGTGCAATAAGTTTTGAAAGAGTTTTTAAGCATATGCATACTCACTCAAACTTACCATCTCTTAGTAATAAGAATAAAAAAGACTGTTCAAGTTAAAGTTTTGTTACAAGATTTTCTCATGAGATTTGACAAGACAGGTTTACCAACATAATGAAGTATGTATCATAAACAAAAACAAAAGTTGGATTCTTTTGTCTAAAACTCAAAGAAAAGGCTCAAAGTCAGAATTGACCAGGTTTTTTTAGCAAGGATTCTTGTATCATGTGAGATGTCTTCCAAACTAAAGGCAACAGTATGTTTCTTGCATACTTGAGTTCATGTGGGTTATATATCTATATATTTTTTGCCTTTGGGTCTTTTGTAAAAGGGATTTGGTGATGCGATGGAAATTATGTTTTCTAGATTAATACTGAATATGGGAGATGTCAGACATGACTGTTTTGGTTTTAATGTTACTTTGCTGAAGTTTTGGTTGGTTTAGAATTGAAATTGACTGTATTCTAATCTTTTCTGAAAGACTCTGAAACCCCATGGTCACATAGTGGGATCATCTGCCTGATAATCTATGCAGCCTGGGGATCCCCTAGTCTAATCTTGTAAACCCAAAGTTAGCACTGTCTCCTCCAGTCCTTCCCACAAGCTTAGCTAAGCCAAATACAGAAATAAGAAAGAGGTATGGAGAGCTCCTAAAACAAAACAAAAATTCACATGAATGAATATCAGAGTTATCACAAAGTGAGACCCTGTGATAGCATTTAAGTAATAAAACTTGTGGTGATGATGAACTGATATTTAGAGGTCTCAGTAAAAAAACACCAATATTATCATAGGTGCTTCTAAAAATAGGAATTATGTCTTCTATAGAACTGTTTGCAGTTGTTAATTTTGTTGTTCTGAATGTTTATCTTCCAAAAGGAGGCAGCATTTTCTTATTATGTTTCCTCTAAGGATTTCTTTTACAATGTGCCTTTGTGGACTATATTTTATGGTGTATACAGGTATTATAAAAGGTTTTACCTCTTTGGTAAACAATAATGTTTTCCAAACTCAAAGGAAAATAATTTAGTCAAATAGTTCCCAAATTTCTCAGAAAGAGTGATAGTAGAATAAAGTTATAACCTAGTCAGTGAAAAGGTAATTTTTTACCAAAAAACCCCCAACTCTCATTTTGCTACTTCCTCACAAATCTCTCCCAGATTAAACCTTTTTAGCAAAATGCCAATCACAATTTCTCAAATTTTCTGAGTGAATACGAAGTTGAACTAATGACACCAAATGGAGTGTGAAATGAATCATAATGCATTGCTCTAATTATGTCTTGAACTTTGTTGGTCTACCTAAGAGTACTGAGAAAGTAATGTGCTATGGATGAATGTATCTATGCTGGTTTTGGCTGGGGTAGAGTTAATTTTGTTCACAGTAGCTAGTATGGGGCTATGTTTTCTATTTGTGCTGAAAACAGTGTTCTGCTGAGCAGTGCTTACACAGAGTCAAGGCCTTTTCTGCTCCCCACCCCACCAGCGAGCAGGCTGGGGCTGCATGGGAAGCTGAGAGGGGGCACAACCAGGACAGCTGACCCAACTGCCCAAAGGGACAGTCCACACCATATGTCATCATGCTCAGCAATAAAGCTGGGGTAAGGAGAAGGAAGTGGGAGGGACATTCATTTGACGGCATTTGTCTTCCCAAGTAACCGTTATGTGCGATGGAGCCCTGCTTTCCTGGAGACGGCTGAACGCCTGCCTGCCGTTGGGAAGTAGGGAATGAATTCCTTGTTTTGCTTTGCTTGAGCGCGTGACTTTTGCTTTCCTTATTAAAGTGTCTCAGTTTTCTCACTTTTACTCTTCTGATTCACCCGCACCCCACTGTGGGGGGAGTGAGCGAGCAGCTGTGTGGTGCTTAGTTGCCAGCTGGGGTTAAACCAGGATAGTATCATACCTGCTCTCCTTGTCAGGCTTGGTTGTTGTTTTTCAATTTCCCACATCCTCAAGTAATGTGAGAGGTTCTTGCAGAGCCCATTGCTGTCATGTCCTAAGTTGGCAGTCGTTGCATAGTGCGTTGGGATATCGTTCCATGATGGTAGTATTATTGCCATTTTACAGACTAGAAGAAGTCGGCATGTGCAGGAGGAGCTCTCTAGAGATTTGTGTTGCACTCATAACGGTCATTTCCCAGTGCCCATGAAGCAAATCTGTGAGCAAATTTAAGCAAGCTGCTGCAAAAATAGGTCTAAAACACTCTGAAACTTAGCCCACCAGTATTCACTCACATACAGATAGGTAGTGCCTGTTATTTTTTACACATCCAACAAGAATTTGAAGATGAAAAGCAGCCATATTGCAGTAACCAGATTTTGCAGCTTTTTGCCACTACCAACAAAATAACTGCTTGGTCGTAATTTCTAGTGATATGTCATATATCATCAATAAATTCTCTTGTTCATCAGTAAGAAAATCTCCTCTCCATTCCTTAATAATTATTTTACATTACCATAACTCCAGACTAATTTTATGAATGATTGCAGAGAGCTATCAATATTAATATTGCAAATGAGACATAAATGAATAACCCAGGTAATTGTTTGTGAACTAAAAATTTTTATGAAGGTCATAACAAAACCAATCAGCCTCTTATTTCTATTTGTTATTCTCTTCAGCATCAAAGTTGGTCTGACAATGAAAAATTAAATATATAGGGAAACTAAAGTACTTACAGATCTTTTAACTACTTGGCACCTCGGGTAAATTAGATAAATCCATTGTATCTATTCCACTCACTATTGAAAACAAGCACAAGGCAGGCTAGCTGAAACACTTGTGAACTATAAACAAAATGCTCTGCATGTTGGTAACAGGGATATTCTTGGGGCATTTGAAAACTATGGTAATGACTGGAAAAGTTAAGTGGTCACATTTACCTTAAAGATAGCAGCAAATAGTCCCAGGGAACACAAAGTACAATTCAGGCCCCTTACCTGTATGATATAGTGGTACCATAATTAGAAATACCCAACTCCAGAGCTTTCTCTGTGTCAGGACACCATAGATCACTATCATGAGCAACATCAGGGCTGTATTTCAGGCACTGGCTGCCTGGACAGCCCTGGGGTATGTCTGTATTACATGACCCAGAGATTCCTGTGGGGTGCAGTATGTTTAGACTAAGTGTGGTAAACTTGTGTAGGAATATATAGTTTTGCAGGAATTGCAATCTTTTAAATTGCAGACTCTAGTATTTAGACTGCCTTCTGAACTACTAAAGCACAGATCAGTTGCCCATAGCCGAGATGACCCAATACGAACTCGTGTCCAAGGGCATGTAGTTTTTGTAAAACGTTGACATCTCTTCACACTTTTGAAAAGGTGCTGTCGTGCCTATTCTCTGTGTTTATATAACCCCAGATACATTTAGCAGGATGTGTTCCCTAAAATTGACAGGATAAAATAAACACACTTTTGCATTGTTGTTAAAGAGCTTAAACAGTCATTAAAACTATAAGTGCATCCAGGTTCCAGGCACTTTTCAAATCCTAAAAGCGTGGTCCAGTAAAAAGGAAACTACTACAATGTTTTCACACCAGAAAAATCTCCAGAGGACAGAACCCTAAACTCCAAGGAAGCAAGCAAAGAATGTAGTTTAACCATCCTCTTTTGCTCCATCATTCTTAATAGCCTTTGTCCTTTTGCCTTCTGTTGTAAATACCGAAATCCCTCCTTCCTAGTACTTACCGCTTTTGTCACTAGAAGAAAAACCGTGAACCCAGTACTGAGACAAGCAAATAAATCCTTGAAAGGGTTGGACGTCAAGTTGCAGCTGTTTTTTTCTCTATTTCTTAATGTGAGTCTGCAACTGCTTGCTGTAATATTAGGCAAATACTTGTCACTATTAGGTCCATGCATTCAATTGCTAAGACCTGAGCACTCTGGCATCCAACTTGTTGTCTAATTTTCATGCTATTTTCTTGCAAGGTATTTCATACCATTGTTTTTAGCTGCTAGTACTTTACGGTTAGTTGTGCAAAATAACAGTCTAATCCAAAACCAAACTTGAACATAGACTTTGCATCACTATGTTAGTCAGTGTGGCCAAATGTACTAATGACTAAAAGAAAATGATCAGTCATCTGGATGTGCAGAAGAGAACAAGTAGTGAATTAATTTACTGTGCTTCTTAGCTCACATCAGGTTGCTATAGTTGAGCAAATTCCTCAACAATTTGAATAAAAGTGCCAAACTTTAGAAAGGTGTACAAAGGATGAATAACCTGCTACACAACTATGAAAGAGATAGTATTCAATGCCTCTCAATGAGAGTCTGATAAATGACTTCAGAATTGCTTCCGCTGTAGTGTAAATCAGATAATTTACCTGTTATCTGAAAAATGCTGTGACGGTACAATCTGATGAGGACACTAAAAATATGTGCTATTTGTGTGTCATTTAAGGAAGAACCTTCAATCATTTGTGGCCTGGAAACCTGCACTAGTAACAAGTTTTCATCAAGGAAACCCCAAAAGCTAAAGAATGTTATCGTATCTGCTGCACACAGAGGAAAGAATTCATCAGGGTTTTTCATTCTAGTACTCCTGAACTGATTAGCTATTCAGATACTGTCCTGCTCCCAGCTTCTGCCTGAGATCATTTGTCTGCTTTCTCACTCTTGAGTATTTACTATGTATTCCTCTTTCCCAATGCCATTCATTCAACAGTGCTGACAAGAAAAATGTTCCACCATAGTGGACATCGGTGCCTTAGGAAATATCCTTTCAATTAACCCACAATGTCATGTGGGTTGTGTTTATTCTAGGAACAGGTAATTTACTGTTGAAGAAAGGCTTTTAGATGATAATTCACAGTAAGAAATGAATGGGTGTTATGTTCTGCCTTCAAGCCAGTATCATATAAAGAAAAAAGGGAATGTCTGTACTAAAAAAGCAGGCTCAGCTACTGGGGAAGACTTTGTTTTCTTTCCTTCTGCACTGGTTTATCAATGACTTTGAGCAATCACATAACCAAAGAAATGAGAGCTTATTCAGCATGTAGTATGACTTTCCTCAAATGCCATATCCAGTAAGCACTGGACATGTTTTTCTGGAATATGTTTGGCTCTGAGGATGAAAGCATTCAAAATTACGGTGCTTACGAAGAAGGATCTTCCCTGAAGCTGCAGTGGCTTCTGGAGCTTAGGAAATGTAGGTGGAGGTCAGCTGCTTATAGCCAAGAATCTTCTAGAGATAGTGTGGTGATAATGATAAGATGAAGAAAGAAAAACGTTGGATGAATGATAGATCAGACATGAAGGGTGGCAATAAACAAGGAGCAGTCTGAGGAAAAACTAGGATACCAGGGTCCTGATGAGCACTGTAACAGATTCATTCCTTGGTGTTCATAGATCTCTGGGACTGTCTGTGTTTTTGGAGTGGGGGAAGTTAGAATTAGTTTTGTAAACGGTTTTAATGCTTATGTAGGGGTTTTTTTTAGGGCCTATAAATTCTAGTGAAACTTTCTGAGTTTCAAATAAGAAACATCAGAGGTGTCAGTTTCTTTGGATATAAAGAATATGTGCTTTATATCCCTTAAAATACAGTGTGCATTGTTACTGCTTGAAATTTCCCTTAGTAATGGTAACCCTGACATTTTTTTCTTAGCTCTAGAAAAAAAAAAAAAATTGCGTAATAAACTAATTCAAATAGAGGACACCTGCCAGAAATGCTTCCTGTATGTATAATTCCTGTAATAACTATCATGACTGTTCGGTTCTAGCACTGGATTAGAGCAGGCATGCTAGGCAACTTATGCTGCACCCTCTTACAAAAATTCTGAATAGAGCTTTATTCCATACAGATTAAAGCAGAAAATCCTTAGCCTTCTTAAGCATGGTTCTCCTTTCTTTATGGATAATTTCCCAACTTGTAGTTGTTTTGCATTTCTTTTTCTGCAGGACTTTTAGATAATCCAGCATTTTATTTAGTATAAAGATTATTTAACAAGGCATGTTGAAAAATGTGGAGTATTAAGGCACGGACTCTGGCGGGGATTCAAGCCAAAGCCGTTTATTGCTACAAGTGTCTGCTTTTTATACAGTTACAGCTCTCTCATGTGCCACAAAAAATGCGTCCTGATTGGTTACCACACACAGTCCATGCGCTTCTCACACAGTCAGGATTGGTTGCCTCCAGGTGTCCATGCGTTCCTTTACTTGCTCTTAGTTGTTTACCATCTTCTCAATGCCGCAGCTCCTTCTCCTCAAGGTCGAGCCCTTGCAGGGTGATCCCAACAGAAAAATAAAGATCTTCCTTCTTCACTCTGCCTCACATAGTCCTTGTGGTCTTATGCTCTCTCCCTAGTTCTGCTGGTCAGCATTTTTTGCCTACATCTTACCCTTTTTCTTGAAACATTGTATCTTTACAACAATTTCCCTTCTTTCTGTATTTCTGGTATAAAAAGAAATACAGTTGAAGTGAAAACTGTTCCCTGTGAGATTAGTGTAACTTCAGATTGTGATACAATATTTTACAGGTTGTAGAGAATATTTGAACAAGCATGGGCTGTGCATTAAGAAATTAGTTCTTTCTTGTCTCTTGCCACGCAAATGGTAGTCATGCTTTCATTGATTTGCATGTGAAAACGTCCAAAGAAAGGCTGTGAAGGCATTTATTTTTTTGAAAATACAGACAAACTTGCAAAGATTAAATGCTTGCTCTTAACTTTCTACAGCATGTCAAGTCCAGCAATAGGTAGTGCATGTCTTCTACCGCAAGCTACCATAACCACAAAAAAAAAAAAAAAGTAGATGAGATTCATGCTATTACTTTAGGTAAAAGATCGAATAAGTGTGATACAAAACCATTATATTGCCATCTCTTTATGCAGAAAATATTTCTTTTTGGATGACTTTTTTTTCTTAATATTACTTTGTCTTTAATTGCAAAATGTAATATTTCAGTATTTGGAATTTCACATTTTCTAGTATTTCATAAGGAATGTAGCTCTAATGTTCTTTCCAAAGACTCTGTAGTAAGGTGGTTGACATCTGTAACTCCAGCCACAGTTTAGAAAGAATTGTGTGGGAATTCTCTAATATGAAACACATCTGTAAAGTCTTTTCTTAATATGAAAATATGAATATTGTGCCTGATCGACCACTTCCCCCCTCTCCCCCTTCATTTCTGGAAAGAGGGGGAAAAGTAAAAATCATGATGTAAACTCAGAATATGCTCTTTGTATTTCCCTGTATTCCTGTCCTCTCTGTGTACGTGTGTGGTGTTCTTAATCAATGACAACAAATAATTCTTAAAGTATTCTCTTTCTGAAAAAATTCATTCAGGTACAATTTTTTTAAATTTAATTTTTTTACTGTGAAGAGTTGTTATCAGTTTTGCTCAACCCAGCCACAATGATATTTTGCTTTCTGAAGGCTGCATTGTACATTAGAGGCATAGTTAAAGTTGCACGTTCAGAGCAGTTATCTGAGTATGGCAATTTATTCTGATCAGTTCAGCATCATGGCAGATTTTCTGGCAGGAAGTGGAAGAAGTCTTTAATTTTTTTTTGTGGATTAATAATTTAGACAAGTATAGTTGCTTGCTTTATGACCATGAATGTGCTGCATTTGATCTTTGAATTTCCAGAGCTCCAATCACCACAATATTGTCTATGTACTGTACAAAAATAAGTGTGGCTGGTTCAGAAAAAAAAAAAAAATTAGATTCATATCTATTAATATAAACCCCCCCAAAATAATTTAAAAAAAGCAATAGTTACTCTACTCTAAAACAGCCATATAATGTCCAGAACCTTAAATTATGAGATTACTTATATATGTAGCAAACAGATATGCTCAGTTACAGGTTCCTTGGTGTCCACAAAAATCTGTTTGATTTACAGGACTAAAAGAGTTTAAATGCAATTAAAATATCACAATAAATACAATAAATATTTCTGTTAGATACTTATTAACAAATTCCACCAAATACGATGAGAGCTATGGTAGAATGGTAGGACCTGGCGCCACTATATTATCCTTATACCCCTGTAAGTTTACTGAAAATGCAGAATAACTGGAGTTACTTGCTAATAACTTTGTCCATAATATTTGTCCTGCACAATATAGAAAATAAATGTGCTTTTATCTTTTGTATATGGATTTTATGGCCGTTAAAGGAAGAAAAATTTAACACACGAGGTTTTTTTCATTATCAAAATAACATGACTTTGCAGGGAGGAATTTCAGAGTGAACATTTCTGCCAAATAAGTGACATTTGGTGTCACTATATAGGGTACACATTTTGTGATCTGCTTAATTTTTAGCCTGGGAAAACGTACATAGGTGAAAAAGAGACTTCCTTTGTTTAGCAAATTTATCTCTATCTGATAATGCTTCAGCCATGAATCCTGGCAGGGATGCGTAGCCATTTTAATTCACTTCAACTCTTCTCGGACAGCAGTACAGTGTCTCTGTGACTGAAGAAGCAAGGAAAGAGAACTGATTGTCCTAAAGATTTCTTTAAAATATGCTATGTATAGGTTCTGTCTTGTTAGCTGCAAAGCTTTTTGAATGCACAGGTGAAAGACCTTTCTACCCTAATGCATTCAGGTAAACAAATACACTGACTACAGGGAGTGCTGTAAAGAGGAGAAAAAAGCAATGCATGGGGGAAAGAGAAGGTTAAGGGAGGGAGAATATTGGGGGGGGGGGGGGAATCCTGAAAGTGGAAACGTGATTAGTGTAGGAGTTTCTTCCAGTTCTGTGACCTCTGAACCTTGTAGGTATTTTCTTGCTATTGGAAAAGAATATTACAGTGAGTTGTCCAGCACAGCAGGATGCCACCCCAGCAGCCAGCTGTCTATGAACTCTCTCCTCAGAGCATGCAGGCATTCTTCTTTCTTTTAATTGTTCTTATTTCACACATCATTTAGTGCTTACTGTGTAATGCTACAAAATGAGTTTAATACTGAGACAGTGATAAAATACTCCAAATTCTCAACTGAATCTGATTCAAAATTGTTATCTCTTCCACTTAGGAAAAGAAACAAACCAAAACAAAACACTTCTTCTGTGGTATATGCTCTTTTGGAGAAATTAGTCAAATTCAACAAAATTTGTATTGAACTGTAGTGTACATCGATAGCTTTTCGAATCCAACAGTGGCAGGAGCTCTACTGAATTCCAAACTGGCATTTTTCTCTAGCCATGGGTTACTTCATGGTACCGTACTTTTAGTTGGTAGAACTCTGCCTTTTACAAGAAGATTGAAAACATAAGCCTGTTCGTATTTTCTTATTTGCAAGAATGATAAATTTAAAGTATCTTTTAGACCTTTTGTATACCAAGACAAATCACCGTGGGTCACCTTCAGCTGACCTTGCCCTGAAGGATACACATGAAGTTCCTCATTCTTGCTTTTAAAGCTTTGGATATTTGAAGTACACATACACAACAGGAAGTTCAAATTCTGAAACAGGAGATCTGTTATCCTTTTGCTTAGGTGGATAAGAATAGTTATACTACTTCAGTTAAAAAGGGGAAAAGAGTTCTTAATTTATTTTAATAGTGAATTTTTTCTTTGTTTTGCATTTTTTTCAGATGTTGACAATTTCAGATCCCAGTTATGTCACTGAGCTCACATACTTTATGTGACATAATAAGCATATTCTAAATATTTTACTGGGTGTACAAAGTCCTCCATTAGGAATCAGAAGCCCCGTGTGCTAGGCACTGACAAACCTAAGCCAAAGTGGTCTCTTCTCAATTATTCAAAAATTATTCAGAGAAAGATGGGATTTGTGTAATAGCCATTATTCATATCACCTCTCTGAACTAATACTGTCTGTTTGTATACCTTCTACTTAAGTTAGAATAAATTAAGCTTAGTTCCAAGGAGTTATTATAAGAAACAGGATCTCCTTATTCAAAACGGCTCTATAAATATGGCTAATCTGCCTTCTAATTGTGCCTCCTTGTTCCTAGTTGTTCCTAGTGTCTCTCTTGTGAGGACCTTTTTGTTTTGTTTTCTTATCTTGTAATTTCCACCCCCCAACCCCAGTACAATTGCAAAACAGAATTTTACCATCTGGTCCAGCCCAGCAAATCTATCTGTAGCACAGCATGCCGCCACTTGCAGGAACTTTGCTTGAGCCAAATTTAGTGGTGTTATAAAAGGTGTAAATTACATGCCAGTAAATCAGTGCAAGTCAGAATGAAGGCAATTTAGATACTAGAAAGTGTAGGTTAGGATAGGAAAGAATCCAATTTAGGTATGTAATATAATGGAATGTTGTGTAACTGATCACTTTTGTAAGCTATACAATCAGGATTTAAAACCACTGTTTGGAAGGCTGTATCTAATGACATTCAATATAACACAAGATTTTGCATACAAATCCCCAAAAAGCTCCAAAATAGCAAAAAAGGAAGAGGTTGTTTGTTTGTTTGTTTGTTTTTTAATAATGAGTACCACAGTGGCAAGCACAAAACAAGGGAATAGAAAGGGAGCTGAATGCATGGTGTATGAGCTATGTGAAAGATTTTGGAAGTATTATTACATATGTTATTTTTAAAACTCAGCAGATGGTTTGACATAACTAATTTGCTGATGAAATCTGCTTTTGATTTCCATTTGAGAACTGTCTTAGGATACTGCCTTATACTCTTAATTCCTCTAATTAAACCCATTGCTTTTGTGTATACATTTAAACTAAAAAGTTATTTTAAAAAAAGGGGACGGGGGTGTTAAGTGGCCAAATTAAGCACACAGCATGTTAGGTTTCAAAGACAAAGATGTTAGATTCTGCAAAAGGAGGGTGTATTTCACCCAACTTTAGGCATCTATTCCTTCTACAGACCCTGATGGGAAATACATGCCTCCTGAGGGTGATTTATCCCTCCTTACTGCAGGTGCCTGAAGCAGGCACTTCCTGTGACTGAACCCAGGTTCCTCTTCCCATTCACTTGAAAAGAAGCTCCGATTGCCATGCCTGACTTTTTCATAGTGCCCAAAAGCCTATTCTAATCCAGTCTGTCATCTATGACAATCTGTTTGATGGCTAATCTCTTCCAGGATTTAAGCACTGGTAGGTAACCATGCATTAGGAAGTTGGTAGGCTCAGGTTTACTTCACTGAGCAGGGGTCAGAAGGATTATAGAAGCTGTATCTACATTAACATGAATGTGGCATAATAAGAGCAGGTCTGTGGAGTGAGGCTACTGGTATTGAGGATCCAGTGATCACAGCATATGCCTTTTGTAAGCATTTCCCTGTCTGCTATCATGAACCTCAAGCATAGCTGGTGAAAGTAGTGCAGGTGATAAGACCAGCCTGACAAGAGGAAATGATGCTGTCGTTTGCTTGGTTATACTTAAGATCAAGCAAGAGTATTCAAGCAGGGCTAGAATTTTTAAAACTCTGAATGTTGCAAATGTCCTCCAATGCAACGGAGGCCTTGTATGCTCCTCTCGATGAGGAAAAAAGTTATGAAACCTCCTTTTTTGAGTGGGTCACTCTTTGATAAGGTGAATGTGTCACAGAACAGGATTCCCTCCTACCTGTGCTTGCATACAGTGCTAAGTCTGGGCAGCAGACATTGCTTCCATTTCGTTTTATCTCCCGGTTTCTGATGCTATTTGGAAGGATGATTTTTGGAAAAGGCTGCAACTTTGCCTCTCTTATGTGTGATTTAGCACTTAGAAATAGAGATAAAAGTGTGCCCTTTTGGGCAACCAGCTGGAAAGGGATTCTCATAGACTATACTTTGGGAACTACTAGCATATAAGAACAGCATTTTTTTTCTGTGCTAAATTTTAGTATCATTTATTCTCATCACCACTGCATATCACTGTAACAAACTAACTACAAGAAATGTATGTTAAGTTTAGTCTTCAATATTTAACAGCTTTTCCAGCCCCTTCTTTTAGGTGGCACCTTCAGCAAATTGCCAGGCAGGTACTGTTTATGACAAGATGATGGAAGAGGAATGTGGTTAAAGCCAAATAGCAGCAGCGGTCCACCTCAGGTGTCATTGTTGTAATGTCTGCCCAGGTGCCTAGTCAAAAAGACCAATTCATTTTTGGCATTTAGCTCTTTTCTGTGAAAGGTCTGTGTGAGCATTCATGATAAATGAGGCTGAGGTTTAACAAATGTTCACCACGAGGGAAAACACAATCTTGTGAGTCAGAGCCCAGCAGCAGGTGAAGGTCAAGGAGGAAATGTGCTTTATTCTGAGAGCTTTTCATGGGCTGAATCAAAAGCTGCATCGTCTGCAGTGGTTCAAGTTTACAGTGTCTCACATGTCTTTCACTACTCTGTCGTCTTATTGTGACTGAAGGTATCCTAATTCACTGTTATTTTGTAGAGAAAAATGGGGTGGTTATACAGCTGAAAAAGCATTGCTGCTTAGGGAAAAAAAAAAAGAAATAGTGAGAAAAGTGTAATTGCTATTGGCATTGACTGGTTTCTTGTAAGTCAAAATGAGATGAAAACTGAGGAGGACAGCACTGAAGAGAAGTATGGTCAAGTGCTGCTGCAGTGATAGTAACACCAGCTCTAACCTCTTGGTCCCTTACTTGTATCCTTACAGATCTTGTTTCCTTCTTCGGTACACATAGGCTTGTTATATCTATGAATAGCTGTATTCATTTCTTCAATGTGGCTGTTTCTTAGATAAAAACATCTGCTGCTTTCTCCCAAAGCCAAGCTTTTTTGTGATATATGACTGTCTCAAAGGTCTTTTAGAAAATTGTAATATTTTCTTCCATCATATTGACGTTTAATCTGCTCTTGGTACTTATTTGACACTATGTTTTCCATGTTTTTCTCTTTAACTTGGGGGCAAAATCATCAGGAAAACTATTAGATTATATTGACTTTTTTGGGGTAATTAAAAATGTACTGTGTCAGTATATAAATATGGGAAATATATAAAACTGACTTTCTAGTAATAAAAAGAAATAGAAGGCTGAAAATATAAAATATGAACACTGATGTTGAATGAATGTAAGTAGACAAATAGATTAAACCAGTACTAATATTATTATGCTATCTATACCAGTGAATGTTGATTTGGAAGGCTGGCAGCAACTTAAATGATGATCCAGCTCTATGCCATTGATCATTTCAATAGCAATGGAGTTTGGCTGGAAAAAGACTATTTCTCTTAATGAAGGATGTGTTTTCAGTACAAGCACAAGCAAAACAGATGTTTTTATATTTTTGACAACAAAATTAGCACTTCCCTCCCAAAATATTGAATAACAGAACAGAGTCTTGGACCAGGGTCTGCCCTTCCTTACCACAGTGTCTGAACTATTAAATCTTCTAACTGTTTTGAATGTCTTTCTGTTCCAAATAAGTCTGTCAAACCTGATAGTACTTCCCTGAAATACCCGAAGTTGAATAAAAAGGTGTATTTCAATAATGAAAAAAAACTGTTTTTCAAAAGAGCCATCTACTGATGCAGCAGAAACAAGAAGGCCAAGGTTGTCACACACGTTTATGTTCACAATCTGCTTTCTTTCACATTTTCAAATGCAGTTTACTTATAATTAAGAGGTTGGAGAGGGTTGAGCTGAATTTTCCTCTATTCTATTTCTGATTTCACCAGTCAAGGGTTTCACTGATATGAATAAGTAGAAGGATTAGCTGAAGGTCTCATGCTGCTTCATGAAGCTTCTCTGAGTTACTTGTGATTGATACCTAAAATAATTTCAAATAGGTCACACTGGTCTTTATCTTCTTCCTTCTGCTGCATCTGTTGAAGTATTTCAACTAATAAAGAAATTATTTGGACATTTTCTGAAGGAAGTCATAGCTTCTGGCATTTTAAATTTCATTTTTAGATTTGCCAGTCAGTATTTCAACTGCTACTCAATAGCTGTATGTATGACCTGAACTGAATGTGTATATAGCCTAACATAAATTGCTTGACCATCTCGAGGAGCAATTTTATTTTTCACCTGTGTGTCAGTTCCTCTGTGACTTTCTACAGAGGATTGCTGGAAAATGTTACACACTGTTTATGGAAGATTAAAAATTTAAATCCTGTTGCCAGTCTTTTGGCCTATACAGTAAGAATGTGGCTTGCTACTGTTCTGGTCTCTACATGTTCAGAGAGCTTTAATCCTGAGTACTGCATAAGTGCTGTGAATAATCTGCATTGTTTAAAGGGTCGTGGGCCAGGGTTACAGTGGTGGACACTATCTATCTTGTCACCATTTAATTTGCATTGATTTAACTAGTTTATTTATGGTTTATTGAGCAGTCTTTACATATTTAGCATTTGCTTTTTGGCTTATTATTCATTTTTAACCACTGTGTTGAAAGGCACTATAATTGGTCCGCTCAAACACTGCCAGTTATAGAAATAAAGTAACTGTGCAAGACTCTCAATAAACAAGCTGAGTATGTTTAGCTTATAATCAAAAGAATACTTTTCCTATGAGAGGCCTAAAAACCTGCTTTTTTTGTTTGTTCTGTATTTTTTTTTATGATTCTCTGAGCAAGATTTCCTAAAAGAAAACATACCTGGGAATATGTGTGTTCTACAAGCACAAGTTAAACAGTATCAGCTGGTAGTGAGATGGACTTTGATAATTCTTTGAAAATGGTGAAATAGATGATGTCTGACATCCTTCTTAGAAATCCACATATATTTGCTCATGTGGGTAAAATGTTACACTGATGCTTTAGTATCTCTAAAGGTAGTAAGTATTTCTGAAAAATAAAGTTTATGATCCTGCTCTATTAAAAATATGGAACTCTTTAGCACACTTTGAAATTAATTTAAACAGTCGAGTCCAATCAACACTTTCCTTTTTTTTCTAAAAAAAAAAAAAAAAATAATGTTGTAGTACAGCATATCACATACTACTGCCTTACATATCTCTAGTCTTATAAGTGGCGTTCTCATTTCCAGGTATTCTGTCCAATAAGCCAAACACTTAAACTGACTGGATGTACATCCCAAGCAGGTTAAATATAAGCTGGACACCAAAATTTCCAGTAGATGATTCTCCCAAACATGCTAAGCACCAGGACAGAGGAAGAAGGTCATGTAGTTAAATAAGAATGTAATCACCATTCTCAGATTTACATCTGCAGCTGCAAACCAGTGAAGAGGAAATAAGAGTTTGCACAGATCTAAACATTTGAATGGATTTAGCCAGAATTCATATTCTTCAGTCAGTACTTTCCCATGTACAAATAAGATTCAAGTTTTTTTGACATAGGGAGTAGAACCATAGTGATTTAATGAACTCCCTTAATATTGCTGCCACTCACAATGCCAAATATGCCTTTGGTTATTGTGATGTCAGTATTTATCCAGTAAGGGCACTGAGGTTACTAGTTAATTGTATACAATAATCACAGAGCTCTGAGACAGCAGCAGCTGCTGGTTTTGATTTTTATCAAACTCTCCACAGATACATGCTGAAAATAGTTTTCTTCCACAAAGAAACTAAGGATTTTTATTGCCCTAATTTACGGACAGTAAGAAGTCTGATTTTTGTTTTGTTTTATTTTGTTTTTTTCCCCTCCAGTGGGTGGAAAGTACTCAGCATTTACCAAAATTCAGATATCTACAAGATCATCATTTGGTGATTACTGACACTGTTGCCTTATGACCATGATTTTATCAGGCAACTCCTCAACCAGACATACAAGTAATTTAAAAAATCCAAAGACAACATATCTCTTGTGTTTGTTCTTTACCACAGTTCCATGTTTATTCTCTTGGTCTCTTGCTCTCTGAATACGCAGTTTCCCTCCATTTACTGTTTTGCATCAGTGGCAACAACAGTTACTTTATGGTGCAGAGTAACTTCATTAATTAGTTTTCCATCTCCCAAGGTCCATTAGAACATGACTATGCTGTATATTTGATGTTTCAGTGATGAATCCTTTTCCCTAGTAGGAATTGTAGTAACACTTACTACTATGTCAGAAATGGGCTGGCTCTTTTAAGGTTTATTATTGACCACTTAGTGAAGTCAGGTGCTGAGCTTTGGCATCATGTTGAGGTGATCTGAGACTAAACAAAAAAATCTGGCTGGTCTGCTGACTAAGAGAAAACAATGTGGAAGTAATACTATTTTATTAACTGAAATTTTGAAGGATCTAGAATTAGAAAAGCTTTGGGATTGGCATTGGCACCATGTGTCACACTGAGGTATTGAAGAGATGCCAGAAATTATACTCGTGGAAATAAGTATAATGTTAAAGTTTTTTCTTCTGTTTTGGTTTTTTTTGCTCCTTGCATCCCCTTGCAGTAGGAGATCTGACTGGTTAAAGAAGGAAGTAACAAAATGTATACTGCAACTTTTTGTCATAATGATTTTGTTCAAAAGACTTAATAGTGTTCAGACTATTGTTATTAGGGTTACAATGGGCAACTGAAATGCACTAACCACTGGATACCTGCGTAGGAGTCCTTGCCAACTGAGTGTGTCACCTGCCACTGTTCTCGGTGGCACTGGTTTCACTGAAAGAGAATACCACTGTATGCAGTGGAATTTCTTCTGGTTTTCTGCAGTATAGATGAGAACAGAGTTTACCACCCTTGAAGTCCAATTAGTGGTTGACATCCTTGCTAGAAAGTTGCCAGTGGCTTCTGTTTTGAAGGCGACTTCATTATCTACAATATAACTCTTAGAACTGGAGACACAATGGCCATTTGGATGGATCTTTGAGAAACTTTATCCTTAATCTCTGATGGTCTGTTTTGCAGACATCCTGTTTTTGCTGCCTGTTGGAAGAGTTGCTTTGTCTGCATAAGCAACAATCAAATTAGGAAATGGAATACTGCATTGCTAAGGCCTAATGAGGGTATTTCATGCAAGTTCTGAAAGAATCAAAATACAGCAAATGACCAGGTTATACAGCTCAAACCACAAATGAACATATTCTCAAGTGCTGAAAGATTGCTGCTGCCTGGCTTCCCACCGAACAGGTTATTACTTACAAAAATTGCACTTTTACATCACACTTTGATATGCCTTTCTTTTCATGTTTGAATAGTGTTTGCTATTCCCTGTTTTCTCAGCTGTGCCTAACCTTGTCTGAAATCTTTTATGCAGTAGTTCTCGCCTTTCTCAGGAAATACGCCTCTTAGGTTTTTAACTGTTAATTCACACAAAGTCCTGGAAACTATCTGTGCTCTCACCTCAGTTGTGTGAATTTTTCTGCCATTATAAGTCAGTAACACTAACACTGCAATCTGTCTGAAGTTGCAAATTTACCAGAGTCCTCTAAGACCGAACACCAGGCCACTCCAAAGGTTCCCAGAAATCTATGATAAATGAGGGGCTGTGTAACTCCTGTCAGCTTTGATGGCGCATCGCAGACAGAAGCTACATTGCTTGCTAACACCACCACTAGCAGTAGTAGTAAAGGTTTTTGGGCTTTTTTTTGAGAGCTAAAATAAGGGTGATATTCTACCATACATAACTATAAGCACAATTAATTGCTAACCAAAATTCTCATTAGAATGGTCTGAAAACTTTGCTCCACCATCTACTTTGTTAAAACTCTTCCACCTTATTCCATTTCTTAGCAGGTGGACAAGTTTTGCATATCAATCTGAAAATATACTTTTGACTCTTTACTTTATATATCAATCTGATATCAATCTCAAAATTTCCTTTATAAGGAAAATTAATAAGAAGATGTACAGGTTAGTTTATACTTCCCTAAATGAGGCAGGAAAAGGCCATGAAGTACCTCCTGTGGACTGTGCAGAAGTAGAAAATTTATAGTTCAATGTGCTGGGCCTTATGAATAGTTCCAGTTATGCTAGATATAAGGGAGTTGGACAAGATACTCCATAGAGATCCATGATACAGGGTTCACAAATACTTTTCCTAAAAACCAAGAAAAGTTCAGCTGAATATGTCCTTGGAATGCACTGATGTACTGCTCTGCCATCACAAATGAAATCCCCTTCAAAGTATTCAGTCAGCACCCCTTCAGCAAGTTACAATGTTCAGTTTACACCCTGCAGCATTTGAAGAAAGTGTATATTTAGACAGTGACAGAACAGCAGTTTCAGATAGGCAACTTCATCTTGGTTACTTCCCTAAGGCACCGGATTTGCCGATGTATTAATGCCCTTTGCCTGTAGCAATTTCATACTTGGGTTGTCAAGCACATTTGTAATGTATGTTCAAGCAAAGACTGCGATAACGAAAAATACCTTATCCTGCAAGTTCTTCCATCTCTTCAATTCCAGACTTAGAGCTGGAGCTTTTGCATACTAGCTGTAATTGATATTTAGCTCAGTGTTTTTTTCATCTAAAGGTATAGGAGACTTACAATAGAGGAAAGCAATGTTACTAAAGGGAGGAGAAGCAAAAGTATCTAAGGTTAAGTGTGAAAAAGGTCACAGGAAGAGGCAGTATTAGAAGGAAAAATACAAAACTAGAAGGGGTAAAAGCAAGGAGGAATGTGTTCTCCCATTGGAATAAAGGTGACAGAGGACATGGGTGTCCCAATATGTTAATAGGAATGGTGTGTCTGTATTCATTTATTTATTAAATGTTACATATATATTTAATATATATAAATAAAATCAGATTGCAATGGCAAAACGTAAAAGTTTGGAAAATACCATTTTGGATTGACTAGGAAATCTTAATTTTGTCCATCTTTGTATTCAAAATGAAATGAATAGGGCAGGGATCCAACAGAGAAGCAACAAGCTTTTTGGGCAGTGTAATTAATATGAAATTTCATCTAATAATTGACTGGGTTTAGTGTAATGATACTAAGGTTATAACATGAACTAAACCCTTATTTATGTCAGAGAATAGGTAGGAAAGAAAACTACAGAGTTGTGTTTAATCAGAGGCCATTGGCCTTCTAGCAAAGAGTTGTGTCCATCAAGGGTCAGCCTAATCCATTGGTTTGGGAACTTTAAGAAATGCATTACAATGAGTTGCTTCAGCATAGAAAAATACCTAGCTCTCTCAAATCTTGAGGCCAGAAATAGTAATCCAGTACTCATGACCACATTTGTGGCACTTTATGAGAGGTTACAATGTCCCCTGAACACTGCAAAGGAACAGCTTTTTCCTAGAAAAGGAATGTATGCCAATGCTCTTTTCCAGGAGGTTTTCTGATGGGCTTGGTTTGTTTTTTTTCACCCCAGTTTTACTGCTGGGTAAATTGCCAGTGTGCTGCCCTCAAAGAAAGTGAGGGGCTATTGAGATCATTTGGGAAGAGGATGGTGAGCTGGAGACTGGCAAGTAACTCTCCCTATCCCTGTCCTAGCAACAGCCAGGCATTCATAGCAACATGTCCTGCTTGGTGTTTTAAAGTTGGAGTAATTGGGACAGTTTGTTCGTGTAGTGGTAAGATTTTTCTAAAACTAGGAATATCTCATCTGACCTGGTTAACATAGACCACGAGTATTTCTGGAAGTATTTTGCAGTCCAGTTGGGAACTATGGACCTAAAGATAAATTGAAATGAGTTGAACTAAAGGAAACCTTTTCTGTATTGTAAATATTGACCAGGAAAAATCCTTCAAAAAAAAGGAAGCAGACTCACTACTGTATAAATAGGCCTAGGATACAGAATAAATCATGTTAGTTCCTCTATCTCAGCTTATTGCTGTTTTTTTCCCCCGTCTGTTCTGTAACAGTCTCTCTTGAGTTTTTGACTATCCTGTAAAGAGTGCTAGCTGCTCCCGATATTCAGCACCAATGTACTTTTACCTTCAAAAAAATGGTTTCTGCAGGTAAAAGCATGCTTTGAGAGCAGCTATTGTTATTGACTGACGATAGTGGATTTAGACTAGTAGTCCATGCTTTAGATGACACAATAATAGTATTGCATCTGCAGCAAAGCAGTATACCAACGCTTTGAGAATCAATGAGATCCTACAACAAGTAAATTCTTGATAAACTGTTTATTTTTTGGAGAAAAATAGCTGTTTGAAAATCACTTGGGTCCAGTTCTCAGCTGGTGTTTTTAAACCCCATTCCATTGATCTTAGTGTTTCAAAGGGAATGGAAGCTTTGAGATGCTGACAATACAAATCATCGTGTGCAAAGAATATTTCAGATGTCACAGGTGTATAAAACAGGTATATGAAATATAACGTACAATGGTTAATTATTCTGTTTTAAAATTCCATTGTGTCTAACAGGTCTCTTCACAACTGCTTATTTAACATGCTCCCCGCCCTTCCTTCTTTTTCTTGAACTACCTAACATCCTAAAATAAATCACTTATGATTGCAGATTCATGGAATCTGAACAATTGCCTGGGTCCGTGGTTATGGTCAAACTGCAATGCAGATGAGAAAAGAAGAGGAAAATGTTAGACAAGTGATTTAATAGTTCCCTTTTTATAACTCCCACTTTATAGCTGCTTCATGTAGCACCAGCTGCACTGCACCAGCTTTTAGAGCAACCTCTGAGGGAGGGGAAGGAGATCTAGCATGCCGAACTTTATTTCTTAACACTTAATTGATGGAAGAATATTAAACCATTATAGAGGAGACAACGGTATAACTGCCTTTTGTGTGGTTTTTTTGGTACCATTTTCATAGTCTGGAGACAAGGCAAAATCCTGTTCCTGACACTACCCATACGCTGACTTTGAAGGAGCACCATTTGTCAATGAAAATAGAAGAGAACTGAAAAAAACCAGATTTTTTTTGTTTGTTTTTGTTTTGTTACTTTGCCCACTTACTTTGACAGTCAATATTTTAAAAAACCCACGTAATCCAGGGTCCACAAAAGGCAGTGTAAATGTGTCTGACATTTCGGCATTTATTCAAATGAGACCCAAATGCAGCTAGCTGCTTGGGCATTCAGTGGCCTGATCAACTGCTGTTTTTCAATGATATTTGGAATGCGTTAGGAAAGTCATTCTTTCAGCATGACTAATCATGTAAATATTCTTATCTGCAAATATTACAGGAAGGGGTTAAAAAATAACAGCCAAAGCAGTGCAGTTTTCTGATGGAATATGGTATTAGTGATATTTTAGAGTATGAGATAAATTTTGCATGGATCAATTGATTGTCCACTTAGCAGCCTCATCATTTTTTGGTGTGATGAACTGTTTGTTTCGTGGTGTAAGACCTACATCAAATGCAATTATCATTTAATCAATCTTGAGTGATATAATGTGTGTAATGGGCTACTGGATCGATTAGGAAGTTAGATCACTTAATACAGCAGTACAAGATTATTTTAAAAACTGATCTTCTTTCTTGTATATAATATGCTTTATATGTCTGAGGCAAAACTGAGGTCAGGCTTAAATTATACATGAAACTATTTTACTATCAAAACAGCAACCCTAAAATGGAAATTGTTTTATTTGACTGACTCAGTAATAAACTAAAACATAACACAAACAAATGGTGCATAGCACCATTCTTTATGCAATATTTGCATCAAGCATTTGTTCTAATTCATAAGTACTTTCTAAGGAATTGCCTGGTACCCAAATTCACCTTTCTTATCTAGAGTTTTACTCCTTAAATTGGATAAATTGAGTTTACCAAAGTGTGCTAGAGCAGTCCGTTACTGTTAGAAGAGTACATCAGTTGCTGGTGAATTAATTAAAAGAAGATATCTATAACTGCAAAACATATTACAAAGATTTTAAAGTGAACATAATAATGCTGAGTGGAAAAAGATAAATCATTCTGGAAAGGGAGTTATTTTAAATTAACAGTTTTTTTGTGGCCTTTGAAATTGCTACAAATAAGTCTTTAAATGGCTTCTGGAATTAATATCGGTACGGTATGGTTTTATGTGATGTCTTAACTGTAGTAATCTTATTTTTAAATCCTCTGATAACATTTCTAATGGTTCTTCGCTTTGAAGTAACTGCAAAGACACTTTTTTAATGATAAGAAGTTTCAAATGAAATGCATGGCACATGTAACTAAAGAGATGCACAAAAAAACCTGCAGGCAAAATGTTGCAATTTTGACGTAAACTAGTAAAGACGGGCAAAAAATCAGTCAAGCCAGCAACAGCTTTTTGACTACTAGCACTGAATGAAGTTGTCACAAAGGGCTTTAGTACATAAGGTACTATCCATTGACTTGATAAAAAGCCTATTTATAAGACAATGGGAATCCTTCCATGGACTTCCCATCCAATTTTGAATCACATCCAGTAAGTTGTAACATATTTGTCTTCAATCTAGGTGTTTTCTCTTGTGCTAGCATGTCTTAAGTTTAATATTATTTCTACAATAATCTAAATATTATTCCAGTCTAAATACTATTAGGCCTGTAGCAGTCCTAACAATGTTTAGTTACCATTGAGAAATCTCGCAAAACCAAAAGTTTAAAAAATAAGTATTATGAGAGATAACCATTCTAATTTATTTTAAGATCTGCATGAATTTTAGCATAAATTTCACATATGACTTCTGTAGTCCTTTTGCCATTTGAATATATGTGGGACGTAAAAAGTAAGGAAATACTTGGGGCTTTTGCATATATCTCAATTTTATTCTTTAATTTGAGTATGTAAGGGCTTTTGGTAATCATGTGGAAAAAAGAGAAAGACTATATACATAGGATTGCTTGATTTCTCATTTTTGTTATTGTATTTTTGTTTTTTAATTTGCAGTAATGTCTTGCAGTCAATACGGCAGAGTTGCTGGATCTCAAAATCATCCTGAAAGCAGTTCCTTTGGGTGCAATTCCATTCAAAATCTTTTGGAAATAATAATCACTTCCCTTTTTAAGCCTGATGGCTTTCTCCAATTTTCTAGCTTTTGTTCAGCTTTGAACTTAGATTGTGATTTGATCCTCTGAAGACTGTCTTTCTTTTTGAAAAACAGTTCCCTGGATGTGTTTCTATAAAGCTGCCTCTCTTAACTGCTGGGTAGTAATACAGCTGTTAAGTTCTCCAGCAGGAGAGCTAAATGGGGAATTAATTTAGAGAGAATCTACAGGTTTGAATCTTTGGTTTCCCTCTTCTGAAAGTAGGTTTTTATCATAGGTTTTGCTATAGCATTATATCACAGGCACTCCACAGTAAAAGCTTGGGAGCCATGGCTAGAGGGGTAAGAAAAGTTGCTCTAGTATGCTGTGTGAGTAATAATATAAAGAGATGACCAATATAAGAAACTGTATGAACAACTGGTATTTAATAAGAGCTGTTTGCTGTCAGGAGGAACAAGACAAATAGAAAATTATTCTATAGACAAATAGAAAAAACTACTCCCAGGAGAGTGCAAAAGTCTTTTATAGGTCCTGTGTCTCCTGAATGATTAGGTCTGAAGTGAGCGGAAGAAATTCTTTGTATATGTAGTTGTAGCATTCCATGGTAGTTGTATGTAACAGTATATATGTAAAAGGTTATAAAGAAGTAAAAGTGGCATTAGGGATAATTTAGAAGGTCAGGTGAGTCCAGCAACTTCTCTCAGGTATTAGGTGATACCAAGCGATTCCTGCCTGAGGTATATTTGAAGAAGGTAGGAATGAGCCCTGTTGTCAGATGGAGATTGGAATGGTATTCCTGGTATTCTATAAAACGACGTTTCTTCTTTTTTAGTTTTATACCTAAAAGTCTAACTTTGAGGCTTGCCAAATAATTCTTATGTCTATTTTAGTATTAAACCTTTCTGCCATTGAGCTGTCGTGATGGATCAGAGGAAACCCACAGGTGTGAATGCAGCATAGTGGCGTCCAGCCACAACCACTGCAGGGGCAGCGGTATCTGGGGCAGTGGCGGAGAAGCTGGAGGCTGATGGTAAGGGCTGGCAAATGCTGTGGCAAGGGCTGGCCAGCCAGGCAATGCCTTTTACCAGGGAGAATGATCAGCAAAAGCAGTAACATGTCCTTTGTGCAAGGAATAGGAAGTGTAGGTACTTTTTGATTCTTAGGAAGCCCTGAAGCATCACAGCCCTGAGAAAATATTACTGATTATCGAGAAAGGTAACATTAATTGCAAACATTGGTATATACACTGGGAGACAGAATTACTGAGATGTTTAACATGAAGAAAAGGTAGCCCACTACAGTGATGAATATGGCCCTTAATGTGTCATGTGACTGTGGACTGTGTAATGCACTCAGCTGTATGTGCTTTTTATGTGAAGAATATGTTAGAGAGCTAGGCAGTTTGGAAAGAAAAATGGCATGACTCTATTGACAAGGAAACCAAAAGGATATATGTAAATAACAAATACTAATTTTCACATGCAAAAAGAATTAATTTAAAATACATGAATGTGTCTGTAATAGAGTTATCCAGCAACATAATGCTTCAGAAAGATCAGTATCATTTCTATACTACAGAAATGAACCAGGTAGATTCAAGGTTTAATTAATTATATATACTGATTTAGGCTATTAGAAAAGTTTTTAAAAAATACATTTACAAAAACACAAAACCATTTTCTGTTTAAATTGCAGTGAAATGAAAATATGACCTGCCAATTAATTTGGAAAATTACTGTAGGAGTAGAATCCCGAAAGTATTAGGATTTCAGAATAAAATATTTCTCTAAAGATTCAAAATGACAGTAGCTTCAGGTTTGATCATATATTATACCTGTCAATATAAGTTGATACATCTGTAGATTCAGTATTAATAAGAACATTTCGAACAAAGATAAATTATTGGAAGAAGAAGTCTGCTTCTTCAGATGAGAAACACTATGTATTACATTTAGTTTGTCAAGGAAATTATGATAAATCATTCTTAGCTCAAAGCAGAAAAGTGTGATTAAGTGATTTGAACAACTAGTGGCAATATCCATCCCAATTACTTTCCCTGTGATTGCATAGCATCTTCTGAAAGCATAGCCTAGCTCCTGGCAAAATATAAATGTGATAATCGACATTTTCAAGCTAGGGCAGCAGCCACCTAGGCAAACAGCCTAGTTCTTAAAGGCTGCATTACATTTTTTTGTGAATGCATGTATGGTCTTACAGCATATGGTAAGGAAATGTATCTTTCATTCTGTCCTTAGAGGAGTCAATTTGTTCCCAGAGGGGATGACTTTAGGAGGGAGTTGTATAGTTGCAGGCAGCCATTGAAAAGACTTTGCTTTCTCTTCCCCTCTAACAGAACAGCAGCAAGGGCCACTAAGGGAATCGCTATCTTCATGTTGAAAATTGACATTTGCCAAGCCAAATAATAGAGGTAGAGAGAAGATCTGAGTGTTTTCTATAAAAACCTCAGGGATAAACACTGTGGAGGTGGAAAAGCTATTTAAGGTGACAAACGGTGATGGCATAACAAAAAATGAGTATACAGTGCCCCTGAATAAATTTATGGTAGAAGCTAAGAAGAACTATGAATGGAATGAGGTTCTGGAGCAGCCATCCACATGAGTAGAGGGGGCATGAGCACATTTGGTGTTAGGATGGATTTTATTACACTCAGAGTTATTTGATGTGGTTGTCTGCAATAACTGCTTGGATGTGTGCCTTACCCCATTCTTTCAGAGTTTCATTCTACCCAAAGAAAGCAGCTGCCTTGGGAGATGTAAGCCAGGAGACAGTGGCAATTTTTTAGCTAGTTTGAACTTAATGCTCACTACTGTGATGAGATTTTGAGTTTAATCTAGTACATGATAAGTAAAGGATGACATGATTTAAGCATGAAAGCCATGCGTGCTTTTTGTGACATGTATTTGTTGACAGGTGTGTTAGTATATCAGTCTTGAAAAAGAAGATGACTTTCATCCTCCTAAATAAAAAATATCTCAAGATTTTGCAGCTAAGCATTGAAACCTTATCAAGTTTGCTGTCAGTAGTATATGTAATTAAGAGCCAGAGATTTTTAGCAATTGAAGGATCCCACTGAAATCTTATAAATAAAATCTGATGTCTAAGAAAACTGAGACACATTTTACAGACTGTTACAGATGAGACAGCTGTAGTCATCACTAGCTCCTGTAAGTCTTGTGAATATCTTTTTTGGTACTAAAACAGGTGTCTAATTTTCTTCCTATTTCTATAATTTTATCTGGTATTAAGATAGTTATATCCTAATTCTGAGAAAGTTGTAAGTTTGAAGATTTATTTTTCCCTGAGCATTTCATTTCTCTTTTTTTCCCACAAAATGCAATGAAAATGTTTTCAGATTTATAAATATTTTAGTATTTTGACCAGCTACTGCTATATTCATGATACAATTTCATAACTTGCTGTGAAATAATAGTGGAATACCTGAAGTAGATAAATTCAATTTACTGACATATGGTTTCCTTAAACATTATAATGTTTAAACATATAATGTGCTATATCCTCCATTTGATTCAGAGGTATTGTGTACAGCCTGTAGGTAGTACAAAAGAGGGAAAAAGCATCAGTTTAGAACATATATGGATTTCAAAAATGCAAAAAAAGGCAAAATGAAAAAGCTGTGGTATTTGGAAAGCGAGGATAGTATTGTCTTCTGCAATATTTTTATATCTTTCTATAAACTAAATATTGAAGAAAATACTAGGACATCATCCAGATTCTACATGTTCATTGTCTTTTATTAGAAGCAAGTCCTTCACTGAAGAGGGACTTATAGCTGTATTTCTCTAGTCCTAGTGGATTAATCCAAACCACCTCAGTACAACCATAAATGTCATTTGAACTGTGATGACATATTAATTAGTATTGCACATCAGACTACAATAAATTTCTGCGTCTATCTAAAAATACAGTTTCTTAAACATATGAGCTTATAGTAAATAGAGTAGTTTACATAAACAAGAATTTCAAATTACTTCATATCATAATCCAAGGAGGTATTCTGTGAGGGACCTTTTTTGTGGTGGTAAATGGATCCATCGATTTTCACTCAGTGCTATAACCCACTGCCAACAGTTGGTCTGTAGTTAATGCAGCTACCATTTGGTAGAATTTTTTTCCTCGTATTTTAATAGAAGAATGCTTCCTAAGTACACACTTCAAATACATGATGAAGTGCTGTGTGTTGCCTAGATTATGTCACAGTTCCATCCATGACTAGTTCCGAATATCTGATTTCTGGACAAAATTGTAGGTGTTGATTTTAAGAGATCATCCCATCTGACATCTTGTGATACTTCACCAGGGTAGTCAAACCTCTTCATTCTTGCGTTGTCACTAAAGTATTCTTGACTTTCAGTTTAATTATCTGGAACCCTATTTTTGCAAGATTTACCTGTGCTTCTGTGAGGACATATAACCAAGGTAGTTAAAAGAGAGAGATAACTCAGAAACTGCAAAGGAGTTTATGCAATATAATTAATTTGCATACTGAAGATAATGCTATGAAAGAAGATACAATTGGATTATGAGAACGCTTTGGAGGGGACTATGTTTGTATTTTATTTGCAGGAATTTGGAATTCTTTATAATCTATTTAAAATATGAGACAGGTAAAATAGAAGTAAAAATATAGAGATCCCTTTAATGTGTGTAAAATGTGTATTAACATTGCCATACATGAATTAAGGTAAAAACTGGGTCATTTAATCTATACTCAATAAATTCTCCACACTTGATTGCAAAGAGAAAGTCCATCTTAGTGGGACTTTTATTTGAGAAAAAGTCTGTCAGAAGTTATTCCTTTATATATACTATTTAAAAAATATTATAACATACTGGTTGTTACAGTAGATAACCCACTATAACAAAACAATGCAGTGTGTGAAATAAACTGAGGTAACTTGTAGGTGGTACTACTTCTAAATGCAAGGTTAAATTACTAGTATATGTGTATATATATATGGCATGTATATATATGTGTGTATATATATACATATACATACATACGTATATGGCATGTTAACAAAATCTACAGTATCTGAAAGTCATTAAGTTGTCCTTTCTACTTAAGTAAGTTTGTCAAGACTTAGATACTAAATTCAGTTCATTTGTAACAGAACCATGTGTATAGTCTGTAAAATCATTTTTGAAAGCCCGCTTTATGGATCTTACTGCAGAAATTAACAATTATTCCACAGGAGTGAATTTTTCTTTTTCTGAAACAAGTTTTTAAAATGGGATAGGGTGTTTTGCTAAAGTTAACTGTTCTTGTCCTTGTTTGGCAGCTGTCTACTGACAGAACCAACTCCTCTCAGTCAGATATTGCTAGATCTTCAGGAATAAGTTAGATGTTGCAGAGACACTTGCAAACCTTGGAATATCTCAGAGATCCATGTTGTTGACATGGGTATCAATGTAAGACTGGTGCAGCCTACTTATGTTAAAAGTCTATCAAATTACTAAATTATAAACCCATTTAGAGGCTGCAGTTTATGCTGCCTGTAAAACAACAGACCTTTCCTCCAGCCTGTTTGCTGTGATTGTCATGCGAGGGGACAGGTCCTTGCACAGGTCATGCCATGTGTGATTGAATAGCTACACGTTAAGTGGCCCTTTTGCTGTAAATGGATAGAATTAACTCTTAGTCTAAAGAACAGAAATTGTATCTGCAGCTAATCAGTAGGAGAATTTGCTACAGGTAACTGGGTACTTGTTGATCTTCAGGGTCCTGTTACTTTCATTTGCACTTTACCTTATACCTTTCACCTTCTGCACTGCTGGCTGCTAGACAGTAGCTTGCTTAGACATCTCGCTGTGCTTTTGGTCCATTGCATCAATGTCATCTAACGATTGCTTAGCAGTTCAAATATCTGTTTTAGTGGCTGCTGCTTCAGCCTTAATTGCTGCTGAGTATTGCTCAGTGAGACAGACACACGGTATTGAGCAGCAAGCAGAGCTGAAACTGGTTGGGTATCTATTGAATAGCATGAACTGTACAAGCCCTTCATTAAACTGAGCTCTGCTGTCTGAAGAGGGCCATAGCATGTGTATGATCTCTAACCTTTTGGAAGGTTTGTTTGACAAGAAGGCTTTTGTTTTCTCTGTAAGACCAATCTATAACATCATCAGTTAATGGATTAATTAATTTTAAAAGTTTAGCTGAGATTTTTGTTCTTATTTAATTAGAGCTGGTGGACATGGAATTCTAGCTGAATTCAACACAAAGCTTAGCAGCTTTGTATTTTTTCCATCTGTGCTTCTGAAAACCATGGTATTTGCATAGTACACAGGCAGCCTTGGGGTTGAAACACAAAAAGATTCAGCCATTGTAACTGTGAGCCATGCACTTCCCTACCAAACAGTGAAATTAAAAGCTCTGAATAAGATTCTAGTTTATCCTTTTAAAACAACTGGGGGAAAAAAAAAAAACTGCATAGGGCTGATTTCTCAGAAATGTCATGAGAGCAGGAGATATCTAAGTTAACCAGGAGCGAATGCCAAGGAGGTGGATGCTTCTGCCAGCCATGCAATGAATGAAGTCTCTGACTACTGATTAAAAGATTGTAAGTTTGATTCCTGCCTGGCTTGAATAATTTGTACCTAGGAGTAATTTGGTACCTTAACTCAGAGCTTTTGGGCAGAAAGTCTCTTCAGATGTGCATCCCTGACAAAACATCATTTTTCCATTAAACAATAAGAAGACTAATGCAATTATATTAGTTGTATCATTTTCAAATACCTATTCTGACTGGTTTTGAACAGGAACTTTAAACTCAGGATTATGGCACTCTTGAACTAAGAGTAAGGTCTGCCTTACTTACGCAAAATATCTTGTTGCTACTGTATCTAATTAGACAGCCATTTAACATCATACAGGAATCCCTTTTCTGTGGTTGTACAGTTATGGCCACTACCTTCTATATTTACATAGCAATGTAGTTTCAGCATCTGAAAATTCCTTCACCTGAGATTTGAAGTTCTCTTTCAGAACAAAATAAAAGTTTTCTCAGATTAACACTTACCTTATACAGAGAAATTAAGAACAGATAAAGTGTTAACAGGGTCTTATTTCTGGGCTGTATAGGAAATTACTCATTCTTGCAAGGTGCATAAAATACTACCTCTCCAGAGAGGAAAGGACAGTTATTAATCTGCTAGAAGAAGAGTTAAAACTAACTACTGGCTAAACTGACGTTTTAAAAAAATATATAAGGCTGAGGATGAAGGTTTGAATATGAATAGAACCATAAGGAAGATTTGGGTACCCCAAATTAACATCCTTTTCCCATAGAGGTAAAGTTGCAGGATATAGGATTTTGAGCTGCACTCTTCTGGGCCTAGGTGTCCTAATAGTTTAACAGCTGGTGACAGAAAGACATAATAGCTATGAAATATAAGAAAATATAGAATAAATAAGCATATGGTTTTCCTTCTATTTTCTATAGACCTGTCTCTAAATCTGTGGCAACAACATTGACTTGGATTGTATTAGTACATTCTATCTTCATTTTTGTCCTAGACTTCATCTGCTGTTATGTTAGTTGCTGGGATATCGCATTTTGCTCCAAACCATGTGTTGAGATCAAGGTAGTGGTCTAGTCTCATTGTGCCTGGATGCATACACACTCCTTAGTGGTACCAATTATAAAAGAGTGTTCTTCCACTGAGGTGCATAAACAGTGCAAGTGTCAGTAACACCGAGAGCTAGTATGGAAAATGCATCTGCTGGTGATTAATGTTAACCAGAGATTCCTTATTATGCAGTGAGATAGAAGAAAAGGCGCTCTGTTTCTCATGCCTAGCCTCCCATAGCCTCTGAGATACAGGATATTGGGCCAAGCTTTTGGGGCCCAGCTCTGATGGTCTAACGTTTTTCTCAATGCTCTTCTTTCTTGTGTAAGTGAAGTGCGTTTTGGAGCATCTTCACTGTTGGTGATTACCTAAGAGCAGATTGTAGTTGATCTCTTTCTAGATGGAGAAGAGAAGGAGGCAGAGTGAGCACAGGAACTCATCAGTGCTTGTCAGGTTCATGTTAGATTCTTAGCTCCCAAAATATTAGCTCCATTTCATTCTGCACTTTGCCTTGTTTGTTTAGGTACCCTTAAATATCTGTTGACAAAACTAGGCATTATATGGCTAAACAAAGAAATGTTGAGAGCGTTGTGTGAATAGGATTCAGTTAGAATTAAGGCTTAACAGTATAGGTTAACAGAACTAGGAACATTTTTTAAATCCTTGCTTGCGTTCAGGTAATACTGAATTTCACTGAAATATTAGTAGAAAAAAATAGTGCAAGACTATAGTATTAATGTTACTGAAAGTTCGTATTTTTCCTTTTCAGGGTCCCAAAGTTTGATATCTAATCTGCATCTAATATTGAGATGCAAATGGAGTTTAGGGTAAACCATTTTCAAAACTAGTTTCTAATTTAGAGGTCTTTGGTTCTGATGAACACTGGGCATCCTAACAGTGAGCACCACACAGTTAAAACTAATCAGAACTGCAGCTTTCACCTAAAAAAAACCTGTTTGAGGAACTGCTCTAATTTGGAAGTTAAAGGCAATTTATGTGTATGGTGAAATGCTATATACCCAGTGCTTTTTTCTCTGAGAGTGATGATATTATTTTAAGTGGAAAATTTGTTTTAAGTCCATTACAAAAGGTGATTTCTGACAACAGATGATAGTGAGGGATGGTAATGAAAATCACTTGCACATGTTTCTGATATTAACTTCCATTGCACCTTGTGAGGATAATCAAATTGATGTTTGTTGATTCATAAAGACATGCATTTTCCTAACCTGTGGCCTTGTAGTCTCCTCAGGTAGCAGTTCACAGGGGGAACTCTGAGCTCATGACTGTGCATTTCCAAGGCAAAGAGTTTTGTCCAACTCTCTGTTACTACATTGTCCAGCTAATGTTAAAAAAAAAAAAAAAAAGTTTTCCCAGGGCAGCATATTTGTTTGGTCAAGTACCTTCAAATTCTTGCCTGCTGTAGGTTTTATTTTGTTTTATACCATTTGTTTTCTTTCATGCCAGATCTTTAACTTAGCTTCAGAGTTTGTTTTGGCTTAGTATGGCCCTTGGCTTCAACTCCAGGTTTCACAGCATAAATCCTATTTTTAGGTCCCTGGTGCACTTTGAGATCTGCATAGTTAAATGGGATGTGGAAATTAATGTCAGTGCAAAGAATTATATTGACCTTTACACTTTCTTTTTTCCTTCTGAAAAACTGTTTTCATCACATTCTACATCCACAGCACCTAGCACAGTGGATTCTCCGTGCTTGATTATTGACCTGTTGATGTTTCTACAATGAAATCATCATGCTCGCAAGTCAGTGCAAAATTAATTAGCATCTGTGAAAGGAGGAAAAACAGCTATTAGGGAAGTTATTTTTAAAACTTTTAGGGAAGCTGTTCTCTGTAAGCTGGAAAGGAAAACCTACCAGAAACCTAAGTGTAATTTCAAAGAAAGAAATGTTGTGAAATAGGATTTGAAGATACTAAATCAATGGCTCTAACATCATTATGTAGTAAGAAGCCTGTGGCATAATGGATTTTCAAGTCACATTCACACTTTGTCACAAGAAGTACTGAAAACTTAGAACAACTTCTGCTCTAATGCATGGATGCTAGCAATAACATATTTTTATGCAATGTTTAATGGACAGGCAAATTCTGAGTAAGATGGGAATTTTCACTTTGATTCTAAAGTGAAAGCAACAGTATTTGGATGAAAGCATTTAGCACTTAAATGCCTTTATTTATATACATATATACAAAACTTGTGATTTTCAGCTTGGGGGGGGGGGAAAGGAAAGATAAAAACTGGATCAGTTCTTTCATGACCAAAAGACAGCAAAGTGTAACTCTTTTATTCCAAGTCCATTTATTTACAAAGTGGGAAATTTGGCATCAAGCTCTGTTCAGTTTGAGAAAGTGGTTGAAATAAGTTTTGTCAATCATTGCTACCTGTACACTGAGCTAAATATCTTTGTTTCCTTTCAGGCAGACATCTTTAAATTTGCTTTTTACAAGCTTGGTATTTCCATCCAGGCAAAACCTCCTCCATGAGGTTTCTTGCTTTGATTAATTAGTGGTCAATGTTTTAGTGGAGTTTTTAAAACCAAAAAAACTACCCTCCTTAACCCCTCCTCTCACATATACATATCCTCTTTTCACATATCTATATCTTCCTCTCCCTCATCACATATCCACAAATGCCCCATCTCAAATATTCTCCATATCTGTTGTATTGCTCCAATATCTATGTTGCATCTTTTTCAGAGAGATTATTTCTGAAACAGGTATCATAGTCATATGAACGTAGCCCCTTCAGTGAATGTTTATTATTGTATGCCTTGGTGTACTATTGTGAAGGAAATTGGACATTTAAATATGAAGCATTGTACCAGTCCAAAATTTGTACCAACTTAGCAACAAGTCATATTCCTGTTATATTTCTCTCTTTCCTTTTTCTTCTCATACATTGTACAAATTTTGTATTCTTAGCTTGTCTACTTTCATGGAAGCCCAAAATTTATTGGTTTTGGTTATGGGTGATAAGACACCTCTGCACATATCCAAGGAATGACATTTTAATTAAATCTACTTTCCTTCCTGTGTAATACAATGAGCTGACTTGTTTCATCACTTGGTAATTGTTGTCAAATACCTTTAGCTTATTCATCTAGATTTTAGCAATGGTAGAATTTTGTCGTGTTTCGGTGAAACTCAGGGTTGAAGTTTTAGAAATAGAAGAACAAAAAAACATCTGCTAGGCCCCACTGA
The DNA here is from genome assembly GCF_000687285.1 of Phaethon lepturus. Lineage (NCBI taxonomy): Eukaryota > Metazoa > Chordata > Aves > Phaethontiformes > Phaethontidae > Phaethon > Phaethon lepturus. The sequence continues at coordinate 214,369 of NW_010537555.1, read as the reverse complement.
CATGTGTATTTCAAAAGATAACATTAACTCCTAAAAATACATACAAAACTGTTTTGGTGAAGAAATCTACCTAATTTTGTGGGAGGCTAGAAGATCTTTGTGACTGAATTGAGTAATAAGTTTGAGAACAGTAAGACCTCAGTGGGTACAAATCAGTTTAGTTTCCATTTGTCAGAATGCTGATTTTATTTCTACACTAAAGCTGATCTACTTAGTATTTGTTATTAATTTGATTTTCAAGCCTACCGACAGCCACATGACAACAGTGGTGTTAGTGAATAAACTCTGGAGTCGGGGTTTAGCTAGGTCTTGGACTTTGTACCAGATCTCTGTGGTTTACCTCTAGATTCGGGAGTTCAGAGCACAAGCAAAGCAAGTCTCCTATGGGGAAGAGGAGATGAAAGGTGATGTATCTCCTTTCCTAGATGTATCCTGAATGACTTTGAGGAAGAATGTAGATTTTCCCCATTCCTCTTCTCTAATTCACAGGACAGTAAAAACATATGTTACACACTGTTAATGAAGTGCTCAGGTGCACTTCTGGGGAGAATTGTCGAGTCCCATGACTTGTGAAAACCAAGATACTGAAGAAATGACAATGACATTGAAAGTACAAGAGAAGAAATTCTTTGTGACGGGAGTGATGAGACACTGGAACACGTTGCTCAGAGAAGTTGTGGATGCCCATCATGGGAAAATGTTCAACGTCAGACTGAATGGAGTTTTGAGCAACCTGTTCTAGTGAAAGAGTCCCTGCTCATAGCAGGGAGGTTGGAACTAGATGACCCTTAAATGCCTCTTCTAACCCAAACCATTCTATGCATTAATGGACATGCCCATTCTTAGTAGCTGTGGGAGGAAGAAGAGAATTGGAACACTGAGCTCTTAGTCCCTTGCAACAATGAGGAAGATTTGTTAAGGGAAGTTTCAAGTGCATGGAAATTTTTGTTTCTTTTTGCTTCATCTCCTTTCTCTGAGTGCCCCCAATGCTACAAAATTAATTTGGTTTTAATTTAAGGACTTAAACTTAGGTTCAAATACATCATAATTCTCAGAATTACTTTCCTCCTTGAAGTTATCGTCATTTGCTTTCATTGCGTAATTTGAATTCCAGCCTGTGTCACTCTGAAATAATGTTGCATGGTAGATTACTCCTATATGCATTTAACAAAGTTGTCACATATCACACATCCTGGAAAAGAGACTATAATGGGAAGGTTGCAGATGGTAGACTATTAAAACATATTCTTTAGCACGCCTGGCTAGCCAATGAAACTGAGCCAAGCAATGTGCTCTCAGAGAGATTTTCTAGCTGAGGTTATTTACCTTCAAAAGTAAAAAAGTAATGAGAGGAGGTAGGTTATGCCTATGTCCTGGTTTCAGCCAGGATAGAGCTGGTTTTCTTCACAGAAGCTATCATGAGGCTATGTCCATTCCTTTTTTTTTTGAATGAAACATTGAACATGTACTGATTATTTGCTAGGTAAGTATAATTAGTCTTCAATTACAATGAAATTGTCATCCATTCCCTTTCCAAATCTCTGGCACTTTCAGTTCCTCCAATCAGTGTTGTGCTGACTAATCTCACATTGGCAGGACGTGAGAAAACAGCCCTTGAAATAAGAATTGTTCTTATTTGTTGAGCACTAGGATTTGCATTTGAAATTAGACTAATGATACAGCTGTCTAGCGATTGCTTTTATTGGGTGATGAAATGAATGTTATATGCTTTATCTTTAGCTCCATCCATCCCTTTGTGCAAAGATTTAGTTGCAGGTTTTTGATCAGATAAGTTGTGGTTAAGGTTGCTCAAGGTCTACCCTGAAAATGCTTTTGACTGTAATACTGGGCTTTGCAAAGTGTTCTCAGCTTTCCAGTTGCATTTCTATCTAACCAGGGAAGGAAATTGAAATAATGAAAATGTGACTATACTGTGCATAAAAGATTATTTTTTTCCACTGATATATTAAAATAATTTACAGGTAGGTCTGAGTGAACCCTTGAGTATATAAGTTGCATGGACTTGCCAGAGGTAATATAGCTTTTCTGAATTTTAAAGGCTCGGACTAGCTCTGATCTTTGTGCAGATAGTGACAAGGAAGGATGCAGAAACCCTCCTCTTCCTCTGTGGTTGTTTGCACTATAAAATCTAGCAATAGTTACCCCCCTTCTGCAACTTTGAGATGTTGAATTGTGAGACTTTCTGGTATGTGTGAAAGGTAGAAGGATCATTACCCTGCCCTCCTGCTGTGTTACTGTGAGAAGGACACTGTAGCATTGCAGAGGTTAGACCACCCTGAACTCATCAGAAAAATTTGTACTATAAGAACAGAATTTGTCTGTTTTTTTCCTTGCCCTTTTTTCCCCCTAGGTCTGGGAAATAAGAAGTAAACTTTCCATTGGCCAAGTAGATGAGTGCATGTTTTTCCATTATTTTTGTGTTCGTTGTGTCTTATCCTCCAATAGGTTCTAAGAGACTTGAGGGAGTTCTGATCTGAGCAGACACAACTGAATCTGCCATTTCCCATGTTAATAAAATGTTGAATTATGACATTTATTATTATTAGCATAATACCGAGTTTAGAAAACCCAGTGGAATAGGCTGGTTTATTGGCCCACTCTCAGTGTTTTATTAACGATGTGTCTTTGAGGACAGCGAGAGTAAATACACCTCTACCCTAGCTACACACAATTAACAAATTATGTACCTTCTCCTCTTAAATATCCGCTGTTCAACCTTGGAAAGGTGCTGTCCTGTACCTCTGTTTTGGCAGGCCCTAAAACCGTGGTGCCTGGGACACAAAACCTCTATCACGTAGTCTGCAAAAGACCATTTTCAGGTGCTGCATTAGATATCAGGGATGCTTCTGTCTGTCAAATACATTTGCCGGTAGGGAACAGGAAGTGATTTGAGTTTGAGAGAGGGCAAACATTCACAACCTTTGGATATATATTACCTTGGACTTCTTAAATCACACTCTCAATCTCACTTCCTCAGTCAGAAATAACTGATTTTTTTTACTTTGGGGAAAAAGGTTCAGAAGAGGCTAAGGGTAAGAAAACTGTGAGCAGAATTTTTTGTCTCTGACCATCTAAAGAAACTCCATGTGGAAACAGAGCAAAACATTTTTGTAGCTGGGCAAAATTCCTAGTGGATTTCTGAATGATATATAGTAATCTAATCTGGAGCTTTCTGTAGCCCCTGAAGTTTCCTGGTGTGTATAGCACAGTTGGTCTGTTGTGTTTAATTAAGAATAAACTCCACTGAGAGGGCTTTTTTTTCCTTGTTTTATTATGTTTTAGCTACTTTTCATGTGTTTAACTAGATTAGACAAGTAGATGTTTGTTTGTTTGGATGGATAAGCTTGTGATGATTTGATTTCTAGTTTTAAAACAAAGCTAGAAACTGAACAAGGGGTCATTTGAAGTTTATTCCGCGGTGAATAATTCACTAGGAAAATATTTGATGAGAAAAGAGGTCTACAAGAGAAAATCACTAGAATTTTTACCAAATTGCTCCACAGTGTGATGGACTGATCCACTTCTAACCTCCTACCACAGTGCACCCTTAGGGGCGAGTCAGTTTACAGAAGTGCAGAAAATGCAGAATTCCCAGCGCTGCTCCCTGACTTATTCTCCAGATATATTTCTATTTTATTTTTCACTGGTGATAACAAGGATGATAAATACCATTCATTAAAATGAAATTTTTAACATTCAGCAGGTAGAGATAACTGTTATTGCAGAGTTTTTAAAAGAATTATCTAAAGCATTTTCTTGTCCACAAGTCTACTTCTAAGTAAATCTTGGAAAACTTGGGAAGGTGTAACTTCCCAAAAGAAAGCTTGGCAAGTGCTAATATTTTAAAAGGGTATCACCCAAGCACATGTAAGTGGATGTCAACCTAGGCAAATAATGGAAAGGCTTAGCTCTTATAACGAATATGACCTTTTTCCTTTCAAGTTTCCAAATACTGCCCCTCATAAGGTTTTAACAAAAGATTCACCTAGATTCACTTGGCACTTCTGTTATAAAGTACCTTTGCAGATGTCTGTCTTTAGTATCATCTGAATTATTTCTTGGATATGTTTTCTTTTTTACCCAATTGTAGACATTTATAGAGAAGTTAGGCAATATTAGATGCTTGATCTGGTATAAAGTGATTGTAAACACAAGGCCAATATGATGAACTTCTAAACTGAGATTGGATTTTGCTGCTGAAGAGGGTGAAACTCCTTGCCGTAGAGGTAAGGCAGTTTCCCATAAGGGAAAAAGTTGTCAGGGTCTCAAAATGGGAGTGGACAAATTCAAAGAAGAAAATACTTGTGAGCTATTGGATACCAAGAGGCTATCTGTGGGTGACGAAACCCTTAAGCCATACCTTAGGAAGACTTGGAGAATATCACTGT
>NW_010537555.1:183243-209929 GCF_000687285.1 Phaethon lepturus | reverse complement strand
TTACCTGCTGATCACTGTTAGAGACAGTGGATAGCACACTAGACAGAGCTTTTATCTAACCTGACTTTCCTTACATAGATCACATTGTGAGCTGTAATACGAGACAATTCACTCAGCACACCTATTGTAAATTGGGTCCAGAGTGCTTAGAATTTATGACCAAAAGCCACTGCTTCTTTAGCTTAAGAGGAATTCTTGGAGCATCAAGTTCTGCATCGTTACTTTGTATTGTCTTATAAGGTTCAAAAATTGCTTTGAAAAATTGGTTTCTGGATGGTTAGGTTTTCTTATGACCCTCATTTTGACTTCTAACCTTCAGATAAACAGTGTTGAGACAACAAGAGTTAGCCCATTCAGAGCTGTCTGTGCAAATCAGGTATATATTCAGTAACATTAAAATGAAGAAACAGTACTTTCTGTTCAGGCTTTCTGATGAAAAGCCGAACATTTGAAAGGGTGAAATTGCTAGCATATACAATGTCATTTCTGCTCAAAGTGTTTGCTGGGGAAAAAAAGAAAAAATCCCCGGGAAGTCACTGATGTGTCTAAATGATTTGGGGAATGTAAACTTTGAGGGTCTGTTTTTTAAAATATTGAGACCTTTTCCACTTCAGCTTGTGAGTCTTGTGAATATTCTTACTGCTTTGGAGCTGCACTAGAATTAATGACTTGATCTTAGATTTGCTATGCTTTGTTTCCTGCTGTGAGCTGCTAAAAGTAAGCAATGCAAAAATCTTGTAGTAACTAACACATTTATAAATGCAAGGATACATCCAGGAGATTCTTATTTGCAGACCAAAATTCCAGAATTTATAGTATCTCTTGGTTACTATTGTGAAGATGGAGGAAAAAACCAGTGAACTCTATTAAAAAGATTGATGCATGGCTGGGAGAGATCCTTCTCTCTGAAGGGTTGTTGTACATACATACAGCAAAAGAAATGCAGGGGAAGGAAGCAAATTTTCTTATGAATTTTTCAAGCACTTAGAATCTAGCAAAATAACGAAATGATTGAAACACAGATTTTGTGTAGCTGAGAAAGGAAAACATTCACATTTTACAAAGTTAGAATTCATGCCAGGAAACCAAAGCAAAAATATTTCTTAGGTGTTTGAGCTATAGGTAGGCTATATGGCTATGATAGGTGGGTCTGGTCAAACTACTCTGGTCACTTCTCTTGTTCAGTCACTGTCTGGGACAACACATTTTTGTTTTGAGCTTCCAGGCTGAGAGATTACATTTTCTGTGGCCTGCATGCTTCAGTAAATGTCCTCTTGAAAAAAAGTCCTCCCTCTGTTCCTTAAGCTGAAACGTACCTTAGTGGATGAGACTGATGATCGTCCTGTGGACTTTCTCTAATACTGCTTTGTACATTGGAATCAGTTTTGTCCTTTAAAAAGCTTTGCAATATGTAACCTATTTACTGTTGATTTAAATTTTGTAAACACCAACTGCTTAGGTCAAATCCACTTGCCATTTCTGGACATTGTTGTGACATGATACTACCTGGTAAGTTATTCCTCTTCCTTTTAGAAGTTTACACCTTTAAGGCAGTCTGTTATATTACTCTTCCTTTGCTGTCACTTAGCTGGATCTTCAGTACTTTGTTCTCTTACATATATTAGCGTTCCTGATAACATTAGTGAAAGCTTGAGGTCCTCAGTAGTACAATAGAACAAGCTCCGGGTTAATTTTTCTGTGTAAATTAATCCTCTCTGATCTCTAGTAATTTAATTTGTGTATTTAAGTATCAATAATTTAACACTAACTTTCAGGAAAAGAGGTGTTTAAGCCTGAATTTTGTGACACTTCTGATTCTATTTTCTATGGCAGGAGTAAGTAGCCAAGACCTTTACGTTTACGGACTTGTGTTTCTCTCTTTGTTTTTAATTTTTATCTAGTCTGTCTTATATAAATATTTTTGAGTTCTACTTATGTTTGCAAACTCTGTTATCCAGATGATTTTAACTTAAGCATTTTGGGAGACTAAAAGTTGTGGCGTCGGGGTTATAAGATAGGTAGGGGACTTGGTTCAAACGATTGTGATTATTCTTTTTTTATTCTTGTTCTCTCTCCAAATTATGATTGCAGAACCTCCTAGCTTTTAGAATGTATTTCTCAGCAACATAAATCACAGCTTTACAATCCAAAACAGAACAATTGTAACAGGCTGTGGTTATATTTCTTTATGTATTTATTGCTCTGGTTTATTTACTTAAAATGCTGTGACTTAAAATAGTACTTATCTGTAGTTGTGTACTTCAGAATTTCGGTTCAGCTATCAAGTCGCTTTTAGGCAAGCGAGTGCCTAAGTGAGTGTTCACAGGCACAGAGGTGCTATGTGAGTGTCATCGTGTTTATGAACAGTAGCTACGTTACAAAACATTGGGAATATTTTCAGTCGGAAATGTCAGTTAAACATTTAGGCCCCCAATGACCATTACCTCTTCTTGTGTAAAAATAATGTCTTACAGGTGGACCAGTATTCTCCAAGGTTCTGTAAGGGCCTTGGAAATATTCTTGATAAGAAGATACTGCAGACCCTTGAATAATATTGATACTAATTACTTCCTGATAGGCTATGCAGCAAGTGGATGATAAAACACTGTAATGCCTTGGCTTAATATTTGATGACTGTCTATCTCTGGGGATTGCTATGCAGGGTACGTTGGTTTGTTGATTTGTGTCAATATTGGTTAGCCAGCTGCATCACTGACCTATCTGCTACCTGCCAGATAACTTATGATTCATCCAGGAAGACGGAGATGCCACTGACTAGATCTCTGTACGTTAGACTGATGCTGATCTTGATTTCATCAACAAAGTGGGTGGCTACCATCTCAGAATTATTTTCTTTCAAATTGCCATTATTTGCTTCAGTTCAGCTGTTTGCTTGGCTTTGGAGGAGGCAGTTTGATAGCCACCTTTATTTTGTGATGTTTTGTTCAGCAGAGTTGGTTGCAGATATTCCAAGAGACAAATGGTGGTGAAATGAAATGATGGCTCATCTAATATTCAATTACATATACGTCTTTCATTTGCTCACCTTGGCCACCTGCCCAGCACAAATAGATGCTTATTGTTCCCTAAATAAATTATGCTGGTTCTAAGCTGCTCTGCAATTTGATACTTTCAGGAGTTCTGTGTTTATTTGCTGGCAAAGGCTGCTCAAAAGATATTCAACCTTCTGTGTTTTGGCTTCTGTTACACTCATTACCTTGAAAAATAATTATGCAAATATCACATTGCATTAAATACATGCTTTTATTTATTTATAAACATCTCAAAATTTAAATTTCAGGGCATGCAACTGAAAAACGTTTGCACAGGGTGAGAGATGGTGCTGCCTCCCCACCCAATTGCTGCAACTGAGGAGCAAGCAGTAGATAAGGAAAATTGTTCCATTCTTTGCCTTGCCTGCTTATTGAAAGGAGGAGTGCAGTAAATTGGGCTGTAGACATTCAGTCACCAAGGGATTTGGCAATGCTCACAACAGGGAGGCGCTGAACTGTATGTAAAGAACTTAACATGTTTTTTTTCTCCCATGAAAATAAAGAGGCAACCCTGGTGAAAAAGGCAAAGTGAGCTGAGATAGAGGTGTTTGAAAGGCAATTTGTTTGAAAAGAAACATAGGCTTCCAGCAGCCCCACAATAACTAATAAAAATCTTAAAGCTTGCAGGGTTGGACTGATTCTGATCTCTTAGTGTGATTTGACCCACTGTTTACATGGAATGGGAATTGGAGCTTTCCTTGGCTGTTGCACAGAACTGTGTACTGCAAATTGCATCTCTTAAGAGCTGCTGGTACAGAAGGCTGCTTTTATCAATGGATAGCCAGGAGGTGCAAAGGGATTTTATACAGTTGATCCAAATTGCAGTCTTATCCACCTACAGAGAAATATACTAAACGGCATACCAGATAGGTGAGCTTCTGGGGAGCTATAGACTATTGGCAAAAACTCACATGTCCTTGAAATAGGTGTAAAATGTTGTTGTCTGGAGAAGGGGTATAAAAAGCCATGAGTATTGAAGGAATAATTGAGCTTTACTGTCTGGAGAGTTCAGAGATGCAGATTTCTGCAAAAATCTAGCAGAAGTTTTAGATTGCATTTGCTTTTCATGTGCAATGATGAGGCCCCTTTTAAACGTTTCAAAATAGGCTTCTCAAAATCTGACATTGCTGTAACTGTTCAGTAGATTTGAAACTGCAAACCTCTTTTAATAGCCTTTATTCCTGTCTAGAGACTTCATCAAGAGAAAAGTACGTTGTTGAGGAAAGATTGCACAGAGATCCTGGCAGGAGCATACATATTAACTGAAGCATCACTAATAGCTCACTGGCTAGCACAAGATAGATAACTAGGTGATCTCAGATTTCAGATTTTGGCTTTGTTGCCTTTTTGTTCGGACTGTTCTTTTATCACATTAGCCATCCATAAAGTGGGTAGAATATTACTACCTTGCAGCAACTATGTGAAGCTAAACCAGAGCTTCAGAAATGGTGTAATGGAAAAATGATATATTATTAATAAATGTATGTAAGTGTTATTGTTTGCCTTAAGGAAGGTAGCCCTTAATGGGCAGTATTCATAATACATGATTTTCCATAAATGGATTTATTTTGTGCTGAAGGTAAGATACAAACATACAAGTGCATGGAAGTAATTTAAAACAGATAGTAGTGCCCCTGATCCTATTTTCATTCCCATGTAAATGACCTACTTGATAGGACTGGGGCAAAAGGAATTGTTAATGTGTTTAAATACATATATGTGTATATGTACATGTATATGTGTGTGTATATGTGCAAGCATATATGGAAAGAGATGTGTATAAGTACGTGTGTGTGTGTGTGTAAAAATATAGATGGCTAGATAGATGCGCCATACCTGGTTGGTAAGGCTGAAGTGAAAGAAAGGATGATGCATGATCATCCCTGCACAGAGAAAGACAGTAGTTATTACTCGTGATTATTTCAACACAGTAACTTGCTGTGGATCTAGTAACTCCTGTTCAGTGGATCAGAGCTGCTGTGACCTCTCCTGATTTTACTTCCAGCTACTTTTAACAAAATGATACTCTGCAGCTCACATAGGTGTCCTTCACAAACAGTCAAGTAAACCTAACCAGGTTATAACGAGATATAATTTCATCTGCTTTCATTCTTGTGCTTCTTGTCCTGCCTGTTGCTGATGTCCTTCTATGAGCGTATGCACATTGTACTGCAGCAGGGTGAGCCTGAGACCAAAAGTGTGTTATGTACAGAGTAACTTATTCTGTGCTTTAAAAGTATGCAAAGTGTGATACAGGTTCTTGCAGCTCTTTATGAACTGGTATTGAATGGTCTCATAGGGAATAGTAATCGGAATGTTAACTTACAAGGCAAATATGTCATTTCCTTTGAAGCTGCAAAGGTCCCTCAAATATAATGGGTTTTATACTATATTTTTATGCATGGCATAGCATTTTCCTTAGGTCTTGGTGCTACATCTGGAAAAAGAAAAGATAATGAAAAGGCAGAGGTTTTTTATTATTATTTGCCAGAAAGCAATAAGAGTCTGAAGAGCTCACTGTTAGATCTCTGGCTGCTAACTTCAGTGGAAAATGGGATATTGCATAAGAAAGCATACACATTTTCCAGTTCTTCAAGAAAAAAAAAAAAAAGAATGCCTGATTTCATTCCTTGTTTATCTATTTGGTGTCGGCAGAGCACCCTGAACACTCTTCTGCTTCTCCCACCTGTCTTTGATTTTCCCATATTCATCTGAAGTGATTATCTGGAAGTAGAAAACAAGACTGTATTAAAGTACAGAAGAAGTGCATGTATTTATTATTTTGGGGATAAGATTTAATTAGTGTCTGTTTGCAAAAGAACTTACCACTTACAGTAGTATTTTCAAAGCAGTCAAACTGTCTTATCTCTGTTAAACTTTGGAAAGTCTAAGTACTTATTTTGGAGGAAAAATGGAAATAGAGCTCTTCCAAAAAATTACATTGAAGGCAAGCAATTGTCTGGTGGCAAACATTACAGTGATTAATGTATATAGCCATTAGGTTCTGGTGGAAAGAGTTTCAGATACGACCACAGGATTTAGAAGTTTGCATCCTATTAAAAGTCATTGTGCATTTGGCTTTCCCTTCCAAAGGTTTAATTGTGTGTGATAAAAAGTTAAAAAGCAACAAAACCATCATTAGAATCATCACTGTTTCTGTGGTTGACAGTCTCAAGAGACAAGTTAAGGAACACAAAGTCTATTGGCATTTGTGGCAGGCCACTGTGAACAGCTGCAGGCTGCCACTGTCATTGAGAAGTGGTGGGGAAGCACCTCTTCCAAGAGTGATAGTACTGGCAGCAACTAGAGGAAGGATTGCAGAATTCCAGTATTTTCCCTTCCTGGTTTTCTAACTGCATCCATTGTGTTTCTCATTCCTTCTTCTATGGCAGATGCAGAAAAACCCTTTATCTCTGGTGCAATATATTTTTGCCTACTCTGTTGAAAGTCTCCAGGCAGCACTGAATTTCATTAGTAGAGGATTCCTTGTCAGTTGTCTTGTGGCACAGTTTTGCATGGCTTGCCAGAGCTATTTAATACAACAGTTTGGATGACAAGGCAGTCTTCAGTTTCTGTCATTCATCTAGGATCTTCCACAACCTCAACACTTACTCAAAAATATCCCCTATATTGTTCATTACCTTACTCAGGGCAGTGCAGTGTAATTCCTTCAACTAACTTTTAAATAAGGATCCAGGTGCCAAAATCATGAACACCTTTTGCCTGTTTAGGTGTTCGAGGGTAACCTGCCTTCTTCCTAGTTTCTGCTCTAGAAGTGCATCTTCCAAGTCTGATGTCATCTGTCAGCCCTGTGCAGGTATGTTAGATACCTTTGGGCACTTCTTGAGGCTTTAGGAGCCTATATTTAGTCAACTGTATTGAACTCTTCTTAGGCAAAGAGGTCATGCCATCTGTAACAGCTTCTACAATCATGTAACAAGGATATAGTGGTAATTCCATGGTGTTTCACACACTGACAAATGGCTGAAATTGAGGAAACTGCAATTAAGTTGTAAGCCAACAGTCACGCTATTGGGCTAAGCAGAGAGAAGTTCCCTCAATCCTAAAAGCACAGAGACTACAGTTTTCTGTTCTGCTTATGAGGGCTGCACACAGACTTGGAAAATCTGCTTGTAATGTTAAATAACAGCCTATGGCCGAATAACCTCTTTTGTGGGATTTCATATTTCAGGGTACCACTGGCATGGCATCAGCTTTAGTTCAAAGATTGAGGTAGTAGCTGCTAACAAAACTTTCTGTCACCCCCTTCCTCTTCATAGCTTGGTGCCTAGCCACCACAGTTATATTCCCTCATAGACTTAGTAACTGTTACACATGAAGAATGATATTGCTCTGACTAAATCCCCTACTTAAAATCCAATGCCGTATTTTCTTTTAAAAGAAGTTCTTCCAAGCTTTCTGTGTAGTGTAACTGGTAAAATAGTCTGATATTATGCAAAAGGAACAGAGGTAGTTATTTTTTAAAAGAAGATTTATAAAAGTCTGTCATATATGCTGTCTCATTTTCATTTGCCATGAAACTCTTCCATAAATTACAGCAGATGTTAAGTGAGTTTGTGTTTCTCTGGAGTATTAGTATGACTGTGCTGTGTGCAGAAAGAACAATTCTGAGAAGAAAAATTAAGAATATTCTTAATTTTATCTTTGTTTTCTCTCTGTTAATGATTGCCACCTTGTTCTAGCATTAAAACCTTTGGATCTGACTCTTTCATACTCTTACTCTGTGTGTTCAGAGAGATTAGTGCAAAGGTATTCTCAGTACTGAAGTAATATGAATTACAATGACTTTCCTGATGTAATTGTGACAAAGCATCCCTGCTAGAAAAAATGAGAAATGTTCTACATAGGTCAAGCAGTTGCAAACTGAGCTAGAAAGAAGAAGGTACGGAGAAATCCACTGTAACTATTAGTATCACTTGCCTAGGTAAGTGAAGAGCAATATTCCATTTAAGCAGTCTTTCTCATAAATACATGGGGTAAAAACAATTGTGGAGGCAAGAAAGTTAAGGCAACTTTATGAAGCATAGAAAGAATCTACAATACCTTACAGATCTCACTCCATTCTCCTCGCCCACTTGCATTGACAGCACGGACTTTAAAAAGATATTCTGTATTTGCATCCAGATTATGTATCTCAAGGTTCTGCTGCTGTATTTTGCTTAGCTGGCCAGCTAGTTGTGTCTGGGCAATGTTATCAGGACCAATACCAGCAACTTCATAAAACTCTACCTCAAAGAAATCCACTTCTTCTGTAGGACAAGTCCAGTAAATCTGTGAAGAGAAAAAAATCTGTAGTACACAATTAAGTACTCTTTATTTTTGCTCATTCTCATTTTTGCTTTTTTGGAAGGCCTCTGTTTGGCAGATCTTAATTTTGAAATGCCAGTGCAGCTGACATTGCAACCATAGCATGGAATATATGTGGAAGATAGGAAGTTTGTGGTTTTACTTGGAAAATGCTAAGCTTCTTCCTGGGACTTTCATAGTACTCTCCTCTAACACACTAAAAGTAATGCAGGCTGAAAGTAGTCATCACTTTGCAACATGCACTTTGGATCTTATGCAACTGGCATCCTGATCTTGTTAGCATCTGTGAAATACGTAATGAGGAAAATTTCACGGATATGATGTCGTCACATTGAAGGCCAAGACCAGGATCGAATTATTGGATCTGATGTACAGATATTTAAATACAAATATCTAATCTAATAGTACATCTATTTCTTTCTGCATTGGACCTTTCATTTAACATATTTATATCACATATGTAATAATATAACAATCCTATTGACTACAGTAGGAATGTGATATGATTCAATTTATGGTTCAGTTTAACCTCAAAAGGTGAGTTTGAAATGCATTGTCTCCTACAACTAACGTATTTGACCTGAAATTGTAGTCTTATTTATTCAGACTTTTATGGGTTCAAATTCTATAACAGCCTGAAAATATGATAGTCTCTTGTATATATTTAGAATTTATTAATGTCTTACTTTGGCAGATCTTGAGTGAACAACAGTCTGGTATATAACAACAGGTCCTGGGACTGATTCATTGTCTGTAGGTTCTGGACTTGAAAAGTTAACAATCTGATGTTTTCTTTCTTTTCTTGGAGTTTCACAAGCTGTTTCCTGGTATGCACACACTTCATTACTCTGTGTAGAATGATGGGGAGGTGTAGAGCTTGGTCTTCTGGCAGTGTCTTTAGACAGCACACCTAAGTCAAACAAGGAATTTAAAGATGGGCTGCGGAACAATGTTGCTTGCTTGGATTCGTAAGTACTTGAAACATGCCTTGGAACCATTATCTCTGGGTTAAAAGAATAGGGATATTTTTCTGCTTTACTTTCTGACTGCTTTATTCCACTAAGGGATGGGACAAGTCCCTGTAAAACAGAGAAAAGTTCATCAAAGTTGAGTTGAAGTTTTCTTAAGGGATCTTCTCTTAGATGTGGACTAGGTTGGAAAATGAAAGGAACTGCATTTTCTATTTCTTTCACTAAGCAGTGTGCAGATTGCAGAAACACAACTTGGCTTTCCTCCTTGAGAGCCTCTTTAGAGTATTGAATAAGGCCATCCATATATGATAGCTGACTGGATGTATAGTTTATGTATTCTGAAATTTCTTTCTGTTTTTTAAGTTCAATGTTTTCAAGCAACTCCATCATCTCCTTTTCTTGTTCATGAAGAACCATACGTAATTTTAAGAATCCATTTCTGATCTCCTTCCTTTTGGTGTCCTTATAGGTCTTGAAATTATTTTTTAACAGAATAACTTCCATTAGATCATTATCAACTCCTTGGCGTACTGTAAGAAAAAAAACGAAAGCGTCAGGTCAGTAGTTCCAAATTCATATTAAAATGTAGCGGTTACAAGAGGCAGAATGATAGATTTTTAGCTTAACAAATCTTCAGGTTTGGTAGAACGTGGGACAGGGATAAGTATTCTGTTTTTTTTTTTTCTCCTCTCCGCTGCTGGTAAGACCTGAGGAAAGTTGTTTGGGTTAAAATGTTCACATTTGGGTGTATAAAATTCAACAGTAATTGCCAGTTTATTATTATTTCCTCACTCAAATTTATCTCCCCCAAAATGGGCTTGATAATTTTTACTTTATTACATGGGAAATCCTGAAGCTTAATTTATTGTAGCTCTATATTGTTTTTGAAAATTCTCTATGCCAGTATGAAGTTAAGACAATGGCAGCAAATGTGCCTGCATAACGCACATTATGTCTGTGGCTGGTAGTACATTCTTCTGATGGCTGTTACGTGAAGGTGAGATTAACTCTTCTGACACTAAAGATTGTGAATTGTGAAGGAAGAGAGTCAAAAATACCAAAGGCTGATAGTAAATTCCAGTGGCATTCAGCTAACATCAGGAAACAATGTCACAAAATCCTGCACAAATAATCTACATCGCTTATTTTCTCAGATTTAAGACTGTTCCAAAATTCAGAATTTAATACTTCCAGCTGTTTCTCATTGTGCATGGTTCACTTTTACCTCTCTGAATGTTATTTTCCATGCAAGTTCATTATGTCCCCAACATTGGTGAAGTTATAAGCAAAGATAAAAATTTAAAGAAATTCATAAAATTGCGGTCTGTGTTCAGCCCCTTAGTTGCTATGGATTAAGTCTTAGTTAAAAGGAGTGACATTGCTGTGTTACCTCAGAAAAACATGACCACTTTGCCTCTTAGTCAGCATGGGCATAAGCATAAAACTGACTGAAGAGGGATAATTCATAACTTGCCTGCAGGGGCAGAAGCAGTTCCTCTTGAAGCATATATTTCTGATTAAAGATATTCACCATTTTATTCTGCAGCTGTAGTTGGTGTTTATTCCATGCTAGGTCCTGCATTATGAAATGAAGGTTCCCCTCCCTAGATGCACATTTCTGTTCCCATCCCACATACAGATCCTTCATTCTCTAATAGTTGAGTCTGGCTCACGATGCCACAATTACAGGCTTGTTCCTTTTGTGTTTCTACAGTGAGAACACACCACCTTTCTGACTCTTGTGCTGTGCAGAGAATTAATACAGCTTGTCAACCATATGTTCAAGTTTCGTTCCCGAGGAGGCGTGGGGAAGTGTGAGAAGCAGCAGAAATACAAACCTTTTCTAAATTTTGCAATTGTATCAAAAAGGGAAGCAGCCTCTCTTGAACATGCGACTGCCAAGGGAATAGTCTTGTGATCACTGTGCAGTGAGTTCTTGCAGAACCCACAGATCAGTTCGTGGTCATCCAGACAGTATTCAGAGAGGTTTGAGTTGCTGTGCAGTAAGCAGCGCCACTGTTCATGATCTTCTTGATGTGCTTTGGTGAAAATGTGGTCTTGAGCACCATTCTCTCTATGATTTAAATGCAGACATTCATTACAATAATTGATTCCACATGTTCTACATCTTTTCGTTGCCACTCTTCTTCTCTCCCTGCAAGTTTCACAGTAGACTGGTCTTTCACTATGGTCAAATCTCCACCTCAGATAGCCATGTCTGCGCATGTATTTCTTGGCTAGTTTTGCCCTGAGGTAATTCTTCCTCAGCTGAATTTTATTTGTGTAGGGGAGGCAATGTGCTTTGCTACACACTGGGCATATGATAATATAAAAGTTTTCAGTTACTTCAGCTTTGGTCTTGCTTTTAGTTATACACTTCTCACAAATGCAGTGATTGCACGGCAGCATAAATGGTTGGAGAAACAATTGCTTACACAGTGGACAGGCAAGCTGGTCACGGAAAGCGTGGCTGGAGGCGTTCCTTTCTGGTGTAATGACAGATGCATTATTCCTAGTTCTAAATCTTGACATGGCATCTTTTGACCTAAATAATATTGGTTAAAAAAAAACAAAACACAAAACAAATAATCCTGAGAACTGAAAAAAAAAAAAAAAAAAAAATCTGAATATTACAGTACCATCTAAGACACAAAATTATAACATAAGCAGTTCTACTTTGCATACCAATCATCCTTTTATTCTGACTGGAATCTTTATTTAAACAATTGGCTTAGTACTATCAAGAATCCATATT
This sequence comes from Phaethon lepturus, assembly GCF_000687285.1. Classification (NCBI taxonomy): domain Eukaryota; kingdom Metazoa; phylum Chordata; class Aves; order Phaethontiformes; family Phaethontidae; genus Phaethon; species Phaethon lepturus. The sequence goes on along the minus strand of NW_010537555.1, from coordinate 197,822 downwards.
TTCTTTCCATAGTTATTTCACTATATGTTGAATACTGCTGTCAACAATAACAATAAGCAGACATCTCAGTCATTGTAGGTCAGTATACATTTGTTGAGTTATTGCTGGTGGCCAAACGAATAGAAGAATACTGTTTAGTTTAGCACAAAATGAAATGTATTTTCTCTCCTTGTTTGATTATTTTTCAAAATGTAAACAACAAATAACTAGAGTGAAGAAAAACATTTTGTGCAATTCAAATGAAACCCATTATTTTGTTTCAGAGGGTATTAAATGCCTTCCTTTACAACAACTTTGGTACTCGTTTTAGAATATTTTCTTTTTAATGAATACATAAAACAATACATGTCTAAATGTTTTTATTTTGCATTTTCAAAAAGGAATATTTCCTCAAGAAAGTAGCACAACTAAGTGTTTTACTATTTCCAAAAAAGTACTGAAGAAATATTCCTGCTTAACATAACACACATTTATATATGAGCATCCTAATTTTTAGTCATTTAAGAAATCACTCACTTCTGAATTATTTCTGATTTCTAGAATTAATTACCTTTATTCTTAGTGTTAGTAGCAGCCTTATTGTCACTGATTCTCTATGTTAATTGCAAAGACTTTTAAACGGGGATTTCTTTTTTTATTATTCTATTTTAGTTTAGAAGAGGACTGATTTTCAGGATCTGCTAATCCCTATTCTCGTCAAATCTTGATAGTTGTAATCTGCATCTTAGCCTGTGGACATTATCCTTTAAAAGATATAATATTAATTTTTTAATGCCTCCTTCAATATTTTCCATAGCCTTGACACGAGCATCATTATTCAAAATGGACATCTGGTGCTAGGCCTCTACAGTCTGGCCTCTGCTGTGCTTCACTTTAGCATCCATGTTGTTAGTGCTTTCCTTCCCACCTTCTCTCCCCAAATGTTCAACCATAATACCTGCTTTTTCTGTCTTTCTAAACAACAATTAAAAACCCCTAATAAACCAAAAAGAATCAAATCTTCTGTTGCTGTGAGGATTCCTTCTGCTCTTAAAGTTTACCTAGGTAGGAATTAACTGTGCATTTCTGGAGGTCCTGTCAATTCCTCTCAGTTTGGTACTATACTAGTCTGGAGTTGTTGTGATAAACTTCATTTCTCCCTTCCCCTTGCCCCCTGCCCCTTAACATTTTTGCGAGCGCTCTGTAGTGTAGCATTTCTGTAGCAGCAGAAGCAGCCCCTTCCCTTCTGATTACCAGTTTTATCTATTAAGACTGTTACTATGCCTTCCTTCCATTCTCCATGCAGCGTTGCTTGAGCCTTTGTAATTATTTGTCTCTTTTTTGTGTTATTCTGAATATAATTGTTTCCTTCCACTTCCAGTTAACAGCAGTTTTACTGCTCTTTGTTTTACTCCAGTTTTCCCTGTATCCTTGCCTGCACCACTCTTGCTACAAACGCATTCCTGATTTTTTCCTTGTTTTAAGGTTCTCTGTACGTCTTCCTTCTTGTTGCTATGTAGTTTTTTTACCCTGAGAATGCTTAAGCATATGTTAGTCATTAATGGATTTTGTCTGGAAATTGTGTGGTCCTAACTGCAAGTGCAGTCATGTTCTGGAGTGGTCTTTGCCCCAGTTAGAGTAATGAGCATAAGATTTCACTAGTATCAAGATAAAGCTACTTTTTCTGTTTCTCCAAAGAATGATATCCTGTGGTTATTCGAAGTAGCTTCGACGAGCCAAAAGATCATATGTTCCTAAATGCAACAAATCCATTAAGGTATAATGTAAATTAGAAATTAAGAGCCCTTAAGTCCACTTACTGAACAGTTCCTGGTGTTCTTGAATGATGTGGTTCATCGACAGAGCTTCTGCAGCACTTGCTTTCATAATACTGACAAGCTGAATTCTCTCCACCGCAGCAGCAGGATTTGCAGCCTGGGTAAGTTGAACAAGAGCAGCAGCACCACCAGCAATTTGCATGCTCTGCACATGAGCAGTGGCAGCACTGGCAAGGTTTTTCTTCTTCATATGGACATGGGAAACAGCTGCAGTTCTGCTCACTGGTAAACAAGAAGCGCCAACACAAGCAGCATTCTTCCTTTCTGCTGTGGCAAGTCAGGTAACAGCAGTTGGAACTGCATGGCCAGATCGAACAGGGATGCCCATTTTCATCCATCCCACTGTCACATACTTGGAAGAAAGTTCATTGATACTTTCAGCTTCTCTGCACACTACAGCAACAGGACTCCAAAAGACACAAGCTCTGACTGTTGGGTCAAGCGCTGTGCTATGGCAATGTGCTTCATTCTAATCGGAAGGTGATGTCACAGTGAGATATTCAAATAAGGGCACAGGCAGAATTTCATGCATAGGTACCTGATACAGTGATTAACATCATCTATATATCACGATGACTATAACCTTCTTCCTGAATTCCTTGAGAGCATTTACCTCACTCTTCATTAATTGCCTGGGGAGTTTGTGCAGTTGGCTTAGATACCCTAGGGCCGCTATCTTGTTAGGACCACACACTTCAGAGGAATTTTGTCAGCTCAGCTGGGTACTGTAAGCAAACCACCTGAATCAGGCCCTAACAGTGAGAGTTTTCTCATCAGGCCTCTATAAGACTTCAAATATAACTAGCACACGCAAAAGAACCTTACACTTGAGATCCATCTTGAAGCATATCCTTGTAACTGTCTTAATTATTTGAAGCCCTTCTCTGCCACTGTTTATGCTCTTGAACAATGTATGCTGTTCATTCCCCCCGACCAAATTCCCCTTTCCTTCAAGGCTTGAAAAAGAGAACTAGACTTGGATGGTAGGTTCAGTGTAATTGCTTAGTTGCTGTGGACCTGCCTTTTTTTCCCTATTGAGTACAAGTGTGTTTCTTGCCCTTCCTTAAGGTGGCCACTCTCCTAGAAATGCAGTATCAAACATTTCAGTTACTCTTTAGTTACTTTGTATTAGGAACCTTTTTCTTTCATTTAGTTGACTTATTCCAAGATTTATATAGCATTTTAACCTATTTATAGATATGATAATTTTAAATAAAAATGAAATTTGAAATTTGAAACTGTAAAGGACAGTGATATATGGTACATATTCAAGAATACTGACTCTTAATGGTGGCTTTTGTGCTGTAGGTAACTACATTTTTCCAAAATTTAACAATTCAACTTGTGTTAATGGGTTAACGTATAATTGGGAGTTACTAAGATAGGTCTTGATAGAATTTATTGTAACAGCTCCTTTGAGCCTATTTGCTCAGTCTGTTCTACCTAGAGAAATTTTAATTCACTGATCCAGAGCCCTACAGACCATAATGGCTGTGTCATTATGTGTAACCATTTACATGATGGGCCATAATAGGTTCTTTGGAATGATTATAGCCTACTGTATCAATTGGATTTTCATGCATAAGTACTAGATCTGTGTCCTGAACGGCCTTCCATAGTATAACCTGGACCTTTAATGGATGTTATTGATTCCACTTACCTTTCCAGTTTAATCAATGGTAATGCTTTTTTATTGTGCATATTTAATTTTTGGATATTGAAAGGCTTTTGAATTCGATCATTAGAAAAAATGTATCTTGTCATGCTTGTCTGCTTTTCTTTTGCAAAACATTAATGAATACATATTGGGGTTTTTGAGGAAGGAAAGTTGGGGAGTAAGGAAAGAAACAAAAAGTATGTCTTGTGTGCCACGTGCTGATACCTGGACACTCTTTTCCATTTTGACATAATGCAGAGGTTAATAGCAACTTGTGCATATATCATTCTCAGCAACACATTTCTTTTTGGATTCTCTGTGAATTGTGTTTTTCCACTGAGTCTTGGACAACTTCGTCTTCTGCCCCATATAATTCCCATAATTTATTTTCTGCTGTCTTCAGTGCTCTGGTTTTTGCTTTTTCATCTACAGCGTCATTCCTGTGCTGCTCCCAGTGTGGGTGGCCCTCTCTGTGACTCCCTGTAGGCATGCAGCCAGTTCTAAGATGATCCTATTTCATTAATACGTTTATTCTCTATCAGGTATTGAAAGATCAGATCAGTCTGGCTGCCAGAGAATGTGAATTAAATGCAGTAGCTGCAACCAAACTGACAGACCTTTAGTAGCGTTTGCAAACATGTTCCCTCATGCCTCTGTGCATAGTGCAGTTACTTCAAATTAGTTAGGTGTGGTCATTTATGCTGTACTTTCATTAGCTATCAAATAACAGTATATTTTCTACTTGGCAATTTATCCTGTTCTGTTTTGCAAGATAAGCTAAGATTGTTGTCTTTTTCTTCTTTCTTCAGCATGTTCTACCTCCAGATACCTCAGTGATATTTCCAATACTGATATTTCTAACACTGATATTTCTAACACAAATTTGAGATTATACAATGTAATGTGCGGAAAGAAGAAAGACCATATGGTATCAGTGGCTTAACTCTTGACCGATTTATGTAGTAACACTACATAAAAGTGCTATAACACTATAAAAGTGCTTTTTCCTTCCATATTTTTGCAGGCCATGAAGACATGCTCAAATTTGAGAGACAAACCAATGAAAATAATTCACACTTATTAACTGTATTCTGTACTTCTAACATAGCAAAGTAATACCTGACTCCACTGTTCTATGTCTGATAATGGTATCAAAGATTTAGCATGTTCATTCTGTCAGTTACTGTGTAGAAAACCAGCAAAAAAACTTCTGCTGCCTTCAAGTGCTCCTAGAGGTATAAGATAAGCTTGTGAGTCAGGGAGAGAAGGAAGAGGAACTGTTATCTCTTCTAGGATGGGGAAGGAATGACCTTTCCTATAAAACCATGTAGTCCAGCAGGATTCGCTCTCTAAAGAATACAGTAGTTATTTCAGTAAATGGCAGTGATGTAAGAGATTAACTGACCGCAACACATAGAAATCTCTGGTTTGGGAGAAAGATCTAGAATGAAATATGATAAGCTTGACATAGTACAATCCAAAACTGATACATTCACGATTGAGAGTTGCTTCTGAAAGCATTATTTCTGGCTAGCTGTGGCTTGCCTACAACAAATAGCAAGAGAAGGGAAAAAACATCACTGTCCTTTCTTCATAAGAAAAATCTCTGTTTCTAGCTCTTTGTTTTCACCATCACTTTAAAACAGGTTTAGAGGGCAATTTCCTAGTGATGGGAATGCCTAGGAAATAGTGGGGTTTACAGTATTTCTTTTTTCTCGTTTTCATGAGTTTAGTTGTTCCTCCTTCATTCAACCCTTTGCCTGTAGCCAAATGACTACCCTTGACTTATTATTTCAAGCAGCAGAAATATTTTGATGGATCCTACTGGAAATAGGCAGTTGATATACAAATCTCCAGAGCTGCTCTCCACCTCTTCTGAGTAGAAAGTTTGAGATGGCTTAGCTGCTATGGAGGCACACTAGAGACAGTAGCTAGACAAGAGCTGGGATGATGGTTTGCTATCAAGATTAGCAGCTCATGAAGCAAAAGAGCAACAAATGCATGGTAAACTTAAGGCTTCTTTGTTGCTTTAAAGCTGTATAGGAGGTATATCACACTGAGCTCCATATGCCTTTACGCACAGATAAAGAAATGGAGAAAAAATTATAACAAATTTTCTTTTACCCCTTTTTGCTTATAGATACAAAAGAGTAGAATCTTATTTATTTATGGAATCACTCCCTTGACTAGGTGATACTAATGTACATTTTATAGTCATTCAAATTTTCTTTGACCTCAGAAATATTTCGAAATACTATACGCTGCAAAAATTACAACTGTTACGACTGGGAATGACAAATTCGGTATTTGGGGGAGTATGTTACTTGAAGGAGAATAACACAGCAGACAATGCCAAAGGAAAGGACTCGCTGATGACATTTTGTGTATTTCTTCATTAAAAAACTTAACTGAGATCACATAGTAACACAATTAGCACCAGGAATATATAGCTAACAACTGTCTAGAATATAAAGATAAAAAAAGAAAGGCCCTAATAAAATTCACCCAAAGAATATAGAGAAATATCTGAAATATTCACAGTGGTTTTAAGAGTTCTTTTTTGAGAACACATGAAAGATGTTGGAAAAGGTACTCAACTAGATGAAATTTAAGGTTACACAATTCAGAAGAAAATCTAAGAAATATAATTTTGGCTGCAATGCATTTCCCACAGAACAAGGGCTTTCTAGTGCTTGCATGCCAGAGAAATCACAGCTCTTCATGCCCTTTGCACAGATCTCAAAGATATTTAGTGGACTGCTACAAAATGCTTTTGAGGATCTATTTGTCATAGATATTAAGGAACTGCAACAGCATACTGTTACTGTGGGTGTGCATGCATGGTCTTTCACAATCTATTTCTTATTCCTGCTATATGAAGCCTTGTTGTCTTACATATTACTGTCACAATGCAAGACCTGTCATTCTTTGGAAATTTTGGGCTTTTTGCAAAATTATTGGAAATACTAGGTATGTATTTTCTGTCTCTGGCTGATTGCACTCCAGCCCTCATGTGCTTCACCCTTGTCCTGGTGGCTGCATGCATTTCCTCTGCCTGATGTGTTTGTGGTGTTGGTTTGGCTCACTCTGTTCTCCTCGCACCCCCTGTCTGGGTGCTTTTTCCTTAGGCTCTGACTTTTTGAGCTTGCTTGTTCCCAGAATAAGGGTGTTCATCTCCTTAAGGTGAGGTGTGTCTGTGCTGCTATAGAGACTACAGAGAAGAAACGCATATGTTTTACCTTCAACACTTCAGCTAGAGCAGTGTTGGTCAGAAAAAATGTAGCAGCTGCAAACAAATTTAAAATTTAAGGCCATACTATGTTAAAAGGTGCTGGACTGCATGTTAAACAACTGTCTGTGGTTACAAACAAGCCAAACTTCTCTGAGTTTGTTTTTAAAAAATATAAATCCTTTTCTACTACAAAATTGTAAATTAATAGTACCGAGCTTGTTAATGCCAAATCTTTCTCCTGGTCTGTAGTGATTAGGTGAGTTAGTGATTAGGCACTTCAGGCAGCTCTGTTGGTGTATCTGCTTTCCTGACCGTAGTACCTAGCTTCAGCCTCACTTTTTAGTCTGTTTTTCATTCTTGTGTTGGTTCTGTCCTGGACATCCTGACTCCTCTCCTGATTAGCCTGGCTCTAAGCAGTAACTAGCTTATTAGGAGGTCCAGCTGAGTAGTGAAATATGTGTTAATAACTTGGTTTTGCTTTAAAGGAAAAAAATGAAAAAAATTCACTCTATCACTCTCACTGCCTAGGGGAAGAGGGGAAAAATACAAATGAAGTGGGTAGAGGTGAGAGAAAAGGGCATATGGATTTAGGCAGTGGACAGCGTAGGGAATTAAAGCTGTGGTAAGCAGAAGTTCCCTGTAATCAGGGAAGGAATGAAGTTTCTCCTTCGCTCCAGAAGTTTCTCCTTCTCACCAGCTGAGAAGGTTTATAATATATGTAAAAGAAAAATAAAGTAAGTGCTTTTTAGAAGAACTTGTGAAGAGGAAAAAAAGGGCTCCTGGCAAGGAAAACAACAAGTGTAAACACTTCATCTTTAATTGAAATCTGAAGACAGTACTTGCTGCTTATATACTCCTGCAGAGAGGATCGGGAATATGCCTGCCTACACACACTGCAGAGGTGAAAAAGCTTCTGGAGCAAAGTTGTTTGCTGTGTCTCTAAGCTTGCACTTGAATTAGTGCTAGAAGTATCGTGTCACAGGCTGTTAACTTTCAGTTGTACTTTTCAGGTTCGCAACTCTGCTTTTTACCCTCCTTTATGCCCCCGTGGTTGCTGTATGCTTACCTCTTGTGGTGGGTTGGCCCTGGCTGGATGCCAGGTACCCACCCAGCAAAGCTGCTCTTTGTGCCCCTCCCCACCCCCAGTGTTATCACAGAGGTGCTACCACCATCGCTCAGCCTTGGCCAGCTGCGGGTCTGTCTTGGAGCCAGCTGGCATTGGCTCTAACGGACTTAGGGGAAGGTTCTAGCAGCTCCTCACAGAAGCCACCCCTGTACCGCGCCCCACTACCGAAACCTTCCCACGCAAACCCAGTACACCTCTTCTATGAGAATACTGGAGAAAAGTTTGTGTCATTGCATGAGGCTCGTTTCTACCAGTTTTCTCATCAATAGTAGGGTTAAGGATGCACAAGCCTGATGAATAGTGTTTCTCTCTGGAAATCCCACTTTTTATAATGTAACAGACTGTTCCTTATGCTGTTTCTTTTGTTCTCAGCTTGAGTTTTGGATATTTCTCTCTCTGGTGTTTTGGAAATGCATACAACTTTCTTTACATGTCCTATGTCCTACTTTACATAACACAACAGGAGAAAAGAAAGTTTTCCAGTTGGCAGTTTTTCATTCAATTATTTAACAGGGGTTTAGAAAGTGAATGCTACTGCCCAAGTGCTTAGGTTGCTATACCAACTCTTTACATTATTTTTTTCCTTAAAGTATTTTTATTATTGTATTACAGCAGGGGACCTAAATGCATCAGTGCTGTTGTAAGTGAAAAGTGATGCAGCATTTACAATCATTTGGCTTACAGTTAGAGCTGATTATAATGGTATTAACTTACTTAATTCTGGTTGCAGAAAATACTGTGTGGTTACTAGCTAGTGTGCTCCATGTCTGCCTCAATACTTGACCTATAGACATTGTGGATCTTTCAGTTTTGTAGTGGTTGCTGTTGATTCTTGTGGATTTCACCCTATACTTCCTTCAAATAGAAGGATAATATCATTCATGCTGTAGCAAGATAGTTTAGCATCAAGAAACAAAAACTTCCACCTGTTGGCACGTTCTAGCAACTATTTTATGAGAGCAAAATGGTACTTCAAGACACAGCAATGCTCACCAGGTTCATAGGCTGGGTTCTAAAACCTGAACTTCCATGTCTTGGAAAACACTCAGAAGTATGTATCAAAAAATTGAGCATTTTTTCTGAAAGACTTTTTACTAATGTACCCACGTTACTTGGTGCAAATAAATGTAGTACACTTTCTATTTAAGAAAGTTTATAGAATGAATCCTCTTTTCTTCAGATTTGTTAAGAATTTGCCAAAAGGCTTGCATGGCAAACTTCAGTGTATACTGTATCTACAAGCAGTTCACTTGCAGGAGGCACTACTTGCGGGAATACATGATGAGTCACTTAAGTCATAGCTTTTTTCCCCTCTCTTTTCTCCGTCTGCATGATAAAAATTTCCAAGTAGGAAAATGAATTTGCAATTTTCTAAATAAACAGAAATGATCAGTAGCATACAGTCTGGCTTACACAAGAATCCATTCTGATACGAAAGGAGATATTTTTAAAACGGCATGTAAATGACAAATGCTATACTGAATAATATGTGAAATATATTGTGAAATAGTATGTGAAATAAATTTGCATTTGGCTCTGCATTTGGTTCTTGCATTTGAAGACCCATCATGACAGTTTTCCAGATTGCCAACCATCTTCTCACTGCAATAGCAATGCTAAAAGATAATGGCTTCTTAAATGTGTTGACTTATTAAGATTATGACAATGGGATGAATTTGGGTTTCATTTTATCTCAGTACTGCCTACAACATTTTACTATGAGAGCAGTCTGTTCCAAAGCAATATTATGACACTGCGGTGGAAGAACTGACAGAGGAAAACTTATTACAGGATGAAATCCTTTTTAGGTTAAAAATAATTATCAAACAGTGAGAGCGACTAAGGTGTTCTAAAGCTTCGGGAGTAGAAGTAACAGCAAATAGCTGCGGCATTTAAAGAAATACTGTAATAACATATGGATTATAAATGTACAAAATATTAAATAATGATCAATGATTTATACTCTATACTTTTATGGTTAGCTGCTTGGTAGTTCAAAGCAAGCAATGGAAAAACAAACTACAGTTTGATCTATGGCCCTCAGCAAGTAACTTAAACTTGCTGTGCTATAGATTTCATGTATAACTTTCTTTTAGGATATTCATATTCAAAGCTTAATTTTTAATACCTTAACCTCTTCAAGATTCATAGCCTAAGAAGGCTATATACATGCAAAGGGCTAGATTAGTAAATTAAGTAGTGAGATTTCCTTATGTTGAATCCTACCTTTTTGTGTGTGTGTGTGTGTGTGTGTGTGCTAAATGACAAATACTGGAAGCTGTTCTGCTTAATTAAGATGTTAGGCACTGAACTCGCCTGCTGAGGTGCGCATGCTGTTTTCCAGGGCATCCCCACAGGAGGTTGCAGTGCTTTCAATGGTACTGGAGCAACCTGCAACAGAATACTGATAGCGCAACGCGGGATGCTTTGCTTGAAGTAGTAGACTGAAAGATGTCACAAACCTAGGTCTATGTTGACTGTATTTATGTTGGCTAGCTTTATGTTTTCCTTTTTTTTAGTTGCCAGTCTCATAGAAGGTTGCGTATGATTATTTTGTTATTAATAATGGAAGTGTGGCTCAATATTATACTGCAGTGTTTTGTAGCTTTACTCCCTGCTCTTGAAGTATCATACAAAATTATGGGGCTTCACTTGTTTTTTTTTTTTTTCCTGTAATCTTTCAATTTTTTTTAACATAATCTCATCATTAAATAAGAAGAAATCACATAGGTTTGGGCCTAAGCCAAAACTATGTGAGTTAAGGAGCTAAGTTTCAGTCAGTGGTATGTATCACATACTTCGATTCCTTCCCATGACCAATATCTGGCCCTTTCTTTCCAGCAATGATGACTCTCCCTTTGTTTTTCACTTGTCTTCCTTTAACTGGCTTTTCTTTCAAACAGTTTTTACCTTGTTGCCATACAATTCTAATAAATAATTTGGCTGATGACTGGAATTTCAAAGGAGCAAAGTATGAAAGCTGGTACAAATAACTTAGTTTCAAAAAGGAAAAAAATGGCTCATTCCTCCCTGTTGCTTGTGAGCTTGCTTCTGCCTTCTTACACAAAGTAGCTGCTGGTCAACTTTTTTCATGTTCTCTGGCTGATCTGAAAAAAATCCATCAACCAACAATAAATGAGCGGAGATCAAGCAGAGGAGGATTAACAGCACAAAGTTCCCATATGCTGCAGAGTACAGTAGGCAAGGAAAATCTGTCTATTTTCCTGATACATGATGACGAATACTGATGATTACTACGGATTGAAGAATTCCATCACTTTGTATGCAGACCTGATATAAAAGTGGGTATTCAGATCTTTTGAGTAAGATACAAAGAGTAGAGTATGTTTTGATACTCACTTCATCGCTAGCACAGTTAGTCCTAGTCAGTAGAAGATATTCTTCTTTCTGTATTTTCAGCTGGATTCTTTCCTGCCTGGTCTGTAGGCACTATAGCACTGTACACTGGAGATCTTTACTAGTTAAAAATTACTCTGGTTTATTGCAGCTAGTTTTATTTTATTGAAGTCCTCACTATCTTTCCTTGTATAACTTTACATTTATTAGGTACAGTGCTTTTGCTTTTGGGGAGAATAAAAGTTGTTGTACTTAATAGAAATAAATTCCTTATTAGTTATAACTGAATTCCTGCAAACTCCCCAGGGAGTGTGAGGAACACCAAAGACATTCTGTGTGTTCAATAGGATAAGAATAGTTTTGGCATTAAAGCTGTTAAAATTGTGAGCCCTTTTTGTGCAGAGTGTAAGCCTGGATATGTCAAGAAGACACTTCTTCATGTGTTAAGGAAGCATTTGATTTCCTATTCAAAAGTAATGGTGAGAAAATGTGATGTTGAACAAAGCAAGTTACTGCCCTAGAGTTGCAGTGTGTGGGGTACTAGAGCTTGACTAATTAGTGGATAACAGATCAGGGTTTTGTCTTAATTCTCATTTATTAGTGTGTAGTTATCCCTAGAAAGGAATTAACAATATTCTTTCTTTGTCCTAATCAACTAATTTTTATTAAAGTTATCTTAATGAAGTGTCTTGACCTTTGTGAAGAAAAAGGTTGCCTTTCCACAAAAAAACTTAAATACTTTGAGTCATCCTTACAAGGAGGAACAGAAGGGTAGAGTATTCCTTCATCTAAACAGCAGCAGATGAAAAATCAGACCAATGTCAATCAGATGAACCTGTCTTCATTTATTTGTAATAAGTCTTTCCTTGTGCTTTTGTTTTCTGCTGTCATTTCTCTTGAAAATTTGAAAGCAAATTTTTTGCTACCACACTCAGAACATGAATCAGATCCACCTAAAGAAATAACTTGGACACAGTTAGTGTTTACAATCATCTCTTTCCGTGAGTTAGTCTGTTGGAGGCTTCAGACTATGATTACCATCTACTGAACTTACAAATAGGTAAATGTGATTTTTTTTTTTTTTTTTAAATGTGCCTTGAATAAAACTGGCAAGTTAACACCAGCTTTGCTTCTATTCTGCAGACCTGCTTCTTGGGTAACTTTGAACAGAAATTAATGGTTTCAATGGTATCTGCATAGGTCACTTGTTTATACTAGAATGTTCCCCTTAAAAAGCTTAACTGGTATAAACAATCATTGTTTAAAGCAAAGAAGCTTGTTTGCTGTTTGTACAAGCTTGTTGTGCTCTACAAGTATATGTAAAATCATGAGGAGGAACTGTTGCATTCTACACAAACAGCTGTGGGCCTCTGTCATATTTCTGTTGGGGGAATGGAAGGCGGCTCTGGTCTCTGAATTCCCCCTGAAGCAAGCTGCGAGTTCAGACGAACCTGAGCTGAAGAGGTACGACTGTTGAGCTGCATAAGATGTTCCAGTCTATTGTCTATTCTGAAGTACAGCTGCCACTGTAAAGCAAAGTATCAAAATGACTGAGCTGCTCAAACTGCAGCATGGAGTACATTCTTCAGTCCACCTCTTCTTTTTGTAAAATGTTTAATTGTACAGTGGATTGGAAATTTTGTCGCAGAGTCTGTAGAGAAACAGTGAGAAACAGTGCTCTTAGAGCCTGGAATTATACATAGCAATTATACATGGTTCTGCTCACTGTATAATTTCATTTGAAAAAACAAATGAAAACACACAACCCCCAAAAACCAACTAAACCTGTACAACAATGTTTAAGATGGATAATATTTCTGAAAAGCAAAGTCCTTCCAGATTCTGAGACTATAAAGTGCAGCATTGAATGGCATAGGGGAAAAACCATCAAGATACCTGGGCAGACACTAAAAAACTAATTTTCTATTTTATTGGTGTAATGTCAGAAACATAAAACAATCCTAGTGCTATTTTATTTTCTTAAACATAGAGAGTAGCCAGAGGTTTAACTGTAAGTCCCTTACAGAAATTTATATATAACTCAGGAAAGTCAGACTGACTTGTTTTCTTTCTAAGTACAGTATATAGATTTGCTGCTGATTTCTGTGGAGTTACAATTTAAGAATATAGAATCATTTTATGTGCTACTTTGGAAAGGTGTATATGTCACTAATCCATGACAAGTCTATGATAAAGTCTATCACTTTATTTTTCAGCTTTCTGTTAGAGAAAAAAGAAAAAAGTAGTGAAATTAGAGGTCAGGCTCACCTATTATTTGCAAAATAGTAGTTAACATATTGAAAAGCTAGTATTTTATTAATTGAAAAAAAAAATAGATCTTTTTCTAGGCTCCCTAAAAAGTAGTTGCCCTTAATCTATTGGTAAAGCAGCATTTAAAATAGGTTCCTGACATCCCCAAGATGTTTCTTTCATTTGATCTCTGTTCAAGCTTGTAGAATAAGAAAGCAAATGAATTTTTAGAGCCTGAAGTATTTTTATGGAAACCCATGTTAAGGAATAAAGCAGAATATGTTAATTCCTATAGAACTGTACTGTTCGTATTAATACAGATCTTTAGTCTTAAGCTGGGTTTTAGTATTTTACTTTTGACCCATTTTTGCAAATAGATTTCAGCATTAAAAAGCCTTTTATCACTAGAATACAACATCAGATGGCAGAGAGAACTGAAGGTGAATCAAAACATATGGTTTCCTTTTTATTTCATATGAGAATGCTGGTGTGCATAAAAGCTATATGCCAGAAACATCAGTGAGTTGTGATTTGATGAAAGTGAATCTGTTTGGCAGGAGCCAATTTGCACAAAAAAATTTCTCATGAAGTTGCTATGATCAGGCCACAATTCAGAGTAAAAATGTGATCTTTATAGGACTTTGTATCTCAAGTCCTTGACAGGAATATTCACCTTAGTAGCTGACACAGTTGATGAGGCAATTAAACCTGTTCACTGTAAAAATAAACAAAGGAAGAGCACTTGTCCTGGTAGTGTTTTCTTATTTTTGCAGGCAATTAGGAACCAAGGGCATTGATCATTTAGGAATTGTATTTATCCCTGTAATTATGTTATCTTCAGACTGGGATCACAGTGGTTCGTTTTTCTTGGTACGTGGCTGACAAAAACTATTAACACATGGAAGAGAAAGAAACGTAAGAGAATAACATTTTCCCACCATGTTTGATGTGTTATAGCAGTACTCTAATCTTACATGACTATAATAGAACCTACTATATTAAATGTTGGATTATGGGCTAGTCTTGTCAGCATCTAGAGCAAGAATATAAATGTGTGTTGTTTGATTCAGGAAATTACTCTAAAACAATATTGAAGTTCTCCACTGGCTTCTGCATAATGGACTCTTTAGTTTGGAGCAG